>NW_026900050.1:0-13315 GCF_033153095.1 Gastrolobium bilobum
ATATTATAGTGCACAGTGATCCGCTTATCTTTAGGGTACCTCTCCTATAGGTACCTGAGGGAGGGCAAACAGATCATATATTAACATACCAATCTCTGATTGGATATATCGATCTATCATATCGTAACAACATCTATAATATAACTTTTGTCTTGAAATTTTTTTAGTGTTTTTATACGATATCCGCGATTCCTATCCATTTTTAATCCAATATACAAATGGATTGGTTCTGTTACGTTAGCTATATGTTGTGTATTATCAACGAGTTCTACAGAAGGTGGTAAAATGATATCTGAAACAAATAGACGCCTCCCGAGTTCCATAGAGCCGACTTTTTAATACAATTTCTTTCAAATTCTTTAAAATATCATGTACTGATTCTTGAATACCCGCTATGGTAGAATATTCATGTGGTATCTTCTCAGATTTTGCACTTGTGATACACGTCCCCTCTATTTCTCTGAGCAAAACTCTTCGCATCGCAATGCCTATTATATCGGCTTGGCCTTTCATAAGTGGAGACAGAATAAAACGTCCATAATAAAGACGCTTACTGTCTACTCTTGATTCAACACACTTCCACTATAGTGTCCGAGTAAATACTCTTACTTTCTCTCGAACCATAGTAATATATTTTCTTATCATCAACCCTTTCAAAAAAAAATTTCTCTTGAATTTGAAATCTCTTCGATGTTTATTTTTAGTTTTACACACCTTTTTTTTGGAGATCTACATCCATTATGTGGCATAGGGGTTACATCTCGTATAAAATTTAAGACTATACCACTTCTACGAATAGCTCTTAATGTCGCATCTCTTCTGAGACCGGGACTTTTTATCATGACTTCTGCTCATTGCATGTCTTGATCCGCTACCATTCTAATAGCATTTCCTGCTGCGATTTGAGCTGCAAATGGCGTTCCCCTCTGTGTACCTTTGAATCCACAAGTACCGGCAGAGGACCAAGAAATCACCTGACCCTGAATATCTGTAACAATCACAGTGGTATTGTTGAAACTAGCTTGAACATGAATAACCCCCTTTGGTATTTTACGAGCATGCTTATGCGAACCAATACGTCCATTTTTACGCGAACCAATTTTTTGTATAGGTTTAGCCATATTTTTTATGATTTCTTATTGAAATTTATACTATTTTTTCTTTAATCTAAATTTATTTTATTTGTGCATCTGGTTTTTAAAAATAAAAGTCCTCTTTTTGTGGAAATATTATCCTTGTCTTTGTTTATGTCTCGGATTTGAACAAGTTACTATAACGTGTCCCCGCCTGCGGATCAATCGACATTTTTCACAAATTTTATGAGCAAAGGCCCTTATTATCATATTTATCATTCCTTTACTTAATCGCAAATCTATTTAATGAAAGAAAATAATGTTTATTTATTACATTTTCCATTTTGAATTTCAAATTGTACCCCCTCCTTAAAAAAAACGAATAGAAGGTTCTCGTATAATTCGTATATCAGAAAAATTACCATATATAACATAAAATTTCTTCGCCGATTCTTTCTAATCGAGTCTCTCGATCTGTCATTATACCCCTAGAAGTAGAAAGAATTACAATCCTCATCCCTCCCAAAATTCTAAGAATTCGTTGATAATTCAAATAGATTCGTAGACTGGGTGTACTGATTCGTTTTAAATTTAAAATAGTTTTATATGACCCTTTCCTATTTCTTCTATATCGTAGAGTTAAAACTAAAAAATATTTGTTGCTTTCCCTATGTTTTCTGACGTTTTCAACAAAACCCTCCCGTAAAAGTATTTTCACAGTGTTTTCGGTAATGTTAGTAAATGGTATTTGCGTTCCTTTTTTATTCATGTCAGCATTTCGTACAGAGGTTATTATGTCAGCAATGATATCCTTACCCATGATAAACGAAAATTATGGTTGCCCTTGACTTTCCATATCATCAACATGCTCTTTTCTCTATGTTTTTTCTTATTCCATTTTTTATTGGGTTTTTATGAAATATTAAATAATATTAATATAGATATATCTATCTATCATAGTCTCATTTTTTTATAATACTTCGGGTGCCAGTGAAACTATTTTAGTGAAATTTAACTATTTCAATTCACGGGCGATTGCACAAAAAATTCGTGTTCCTTTAGGATTTCCCTCTTGGTCAATAACAACCGCAACATTATCATCATAGTGTATTATTATACCGTTACTACATTTGAGTTCTTTACAAGTACGTACAATTACAGCTGCGATCACTTCTGATCTTTCTAAGGACGTATTTGGTACTGCTTCCTTTACTACAGCAACAACAATATCACCAAAAGAAGCATATCGTTTATTATTAGCTCCTATAATTCGAAGACACATCAATTCTCGGGCTCCACTATTATCCGTTACATTCAAACGGGTTTGAGGTTGAATCATATTATTTTTGGGTTTGTTCTTTCCAGTTCAAAGGTTGAAGTGACAAAAATGATAGAACCCGGTACACCGAAGTGAAAAAGAACAAATTTTTAAATTTTTTTTTTTAACCTTGAATAAAATTCATTAAACCAGTAATGAAAAAGAATTGAAGTGAGTAAACATAAACAGAAAAACCAAAATCATGGAGGATGCCAATTTCGCAAACTATGTAGTATACACACCTGGAATGGAATCTAGGTTGGTTCTGCTTATGCTGTATTAAGTGTTAAAAAGATATAAAATTATTAATATAAATCACCTAGTGCCTTAAAGTTTTGGGTTAAAAAGATTTTTTACCATTAATGTTGCATTATGTAGGTTAGGTTCTGTGTTAACAGTATTGAGCTTGGAAAATTTCACACGGCAAAATAATGTATCGATTATGTATAAATTATAATCTATATATATTTGTTAGTTGTGGTTATGATGACTGAAGTTACTGTTTAGACCTTATAATTACTTCTTCATGAATCGTGATATTTTTTAATTAAAGTGGCATGGACAAACCCCATGCCACTTTAACTGATAGTTTATACAACTCAGATAACTTAAACATAACAGAAATCAAAGTGGCATGGACAAACCTCATGCTCACCCAAATAAGACAACAAGCCCAACAGAAGTCTCAACAACAGCAACATACTAAAAGTAAGCTAAAAACATAACATCAGCAGATATATCCAGCATCCAAACATGACAGCATATAAACAACAATAATCATCAACTGAGCTCCGACCTCCCTCTGCCAGAGGCATCAGCCCCCAAGTTACCTGAACCTGAAATAAGCGTCCCCAAACGTGGGGTGAGATCTCTAAACAAGAAATCTCAGTAAGACAAGGGGTCCTCAAGGATCTTCCACCCCAAGCTCACTTACACGTTCAGTTCAAAAGCATTTAACAATATAAGTTCCAAAACTCAATGCAGTGCAACAGATATTCATGCCATGTGTGTTATAACTATTCTACTGGCCAGAGAAATGCAGGAATACGTCTATTACCTACAGTTAGTACAAGGAACATCGCTTGCACCTCACCCACAGCCTCACCCTCTTATATGTACCACATACTCAGGCTTACCGTATAGGTGGAACACCACATGCATATCATAAAGGCACTCGCATATGACAGCTCAACAGCATTTCAACAAATCAATATATCATGAAAACAACATCATGCATATAACCATACCCCCATGGGACATGGTGAAACCAACAATGACTAAACCGAGGACACGAAAGCTTACCTTGCAAGCTAACAATCTAAGCCAAGAGTCCAACCAATCTCAAAGCCCAAACACAGCAGAATCACAATCTGTTTTGGACCAACAATCATATCAAAATCATACTCAACAAGTATAAGACGCAAGGACAACGTTTTTCCTTTACATTTCATGTCTTAAGGCTTCTCACAAAGCCACAAGCCCTTAATCACTTAGATTCTGACTTAACTAATCAATACAGAAGCTCAACTTAACCAGTCTAGGGTCCACAAACCCCAAACATCATTCTGTATGAACAGTGCAGCTACTGTTCTTCGAAAACCCAGAATATCTGGATATTTGTCGGGGGCATATCCGGATATCAATATCCGGATATTTCGCGACAGAATGCAGTTCTGAATTTCGCGAGATATCCTTCTAAAGATTGGGTTTTTAACTTATTCCAATGTCCAAGCATGCATTTTTACACTTCTTTAGGTTCATATACTGGGTGGTTACTTGTTTAATTCATTAAACATGCTAAGACATCTCTTTTAATCATTAAAACTCAAGATCAAAGATTGGTAACACTTACCCAAGCTCAAAACAGAGCAACAATGGCTCTTGGAGCTCTCCAAACTGTCTCAAAGGTTCTGACTTAGAAGGTGCACGGAAATGGCACACCATAATGGTTCTCTCTTCACAAAGGTTGCTCCTTGAAGCTTCCACAACCAAGGAAAATGGCTCCTAAAACCCAAGCAAGGAACTCAGCCCAAAGAACCTCCCAAAACAGCAACCCCAACTCAGAATGGAGCTCACCACACACTCCTCATGATAGTTCCCACTCACCCAAGGTGTTTAAGTGAAGAAGCAACCAAGAGAATGATCAGTTGGTTGAGTTTTTGGTCAAGAAAAATGGAAGAGAGCAATGGAACAGTAGCAAACTGATCAGCCACCCCAACAAGTCACGTAGGAATGCAAGGTGCCTAGTGTTTTGGGCCAAGTTATGTATTTATAGAGGTTTAAGTCATTAAACACACAATATTAGCATTAATTGCTACGCTTAGCATTTTAATCCCAAACTTAGGATTCTGAACCTACTCATTTTTCTAAGATTTATCATATTTTTATTTTATTTTTCGCAGCACCTTTCCGGTACGCGCTTTTCCATAGCCACTATTAGTTCTGGCACCAGTTCTCATTATTTTCACTTGAAACTTGTTTTACAAGTCTTATATATTATTCTAGTGACATATACACACTTTTTATAATTTTTTGGGATACTTCATCGGTACGCAATTATACCGAGTAGCAGAACCGGTATCTGCATTTTTTCGTCCGAAAAGCGACTTTCAACATTCTTAATCACTTTCTATATTTATTTAAGCCTTCTTATAATTATTAAGGTCAATTATGGAATTATTTCCTAATTTCACACATTTAATTAATTATTTTCCTTAATTAACGGTGCAGGTTCTTACATTCACCCCACATTTTTAAGGATTTTGTCCTCAAAATCAGAAACATACCTGTCTCGGAAGTCGGGATACTGCCGGAGAAGCTCGTCCTCTCGCTCCCAAGTTCACTCCTCAGGAGTTCTTCCGGTCCACTGCACTTTGACCATCGGAATGATCTTGCTCCTCAGTTGCTTCTCGCCACGATCGAGAATCTTGAGTGGTCCGACGGGAGTCTTTAGGTTCTCCCGAACCTCCACATCATCCGGTTGCACCACGTGCGAAGGATCCGCTACATACTTGCGAAGCTGAGACACGTGAAACACGTCGTGGATGTTGGCCAAGTTCGGAGGCAAGGCAAGCCGGTGGACAACAGGTCCTACTCTACCAAGTATCTGGTATGGCCCAATGAACCTCGGGCTCAGCTTCCTCACTCCAAGTGCCCGACCAACACCGGTGACAGGTGAAAGTCTCACAAACACGTGCTCATCCTCACTGAACTCCAGTGGACGATGCCGCATGTAAGAACCTGCACCGTTAATTATGGAAATTAATTAATTATATATGAGAATTAGGAAATAATTCCATAATTGACCCTAATAATTATTATGAGTCTCTAATAATTATAGTAAGTGATTAAGAATGTTGAAAGTCATTTTTCGGAAGAAAAGTGCCGATACCGGTTCCGCTAGTCGGTATAAATGCGTACCGATAAAGTATCCCAGAAAATTATAATAAGTGCATGATAATTCCTAGAATAATATATAGGACTTGTAAAACGAGTTTCAAGTTAAAATAATGAGAACTGGTGCCAGAAACTGATACTGGCTATGAAAAGCGCGTACCGGAAAGGTGCTCCGAAAAATAAAATAAAAATATGATAATTCTTGTAAAATTGAGTAGGTTAAGAATCCAAAGTTTGGGATTAAAATGCTAAGCGTAGCAATTAAAGTTAATACTGTGTGTTTAAGTGTTAAACCACCTATATATACTAAGGGCACTAAACCCTAGGATGATACTCAGCCTTCCTACATGACCCTTGTGCCTCCCATTGCTGACTTGGTGCTTTCTTGACTTGTCTTCACCATTTCTTCATGAGAAACCACCAAATAATCATATTTTCTCTTGTTTCTTCCTTGAGATCACCTTGTGGTTGTGTTGGGTTGGGTGAGAAGTTTGGGTTCTGAGTTGGTGAGCTACTCTTGGGTGTTTCTTGGGCTGTCTTCTCTGGTTGTGGGGTTTAGAGCCTTGTTCTTTGGTTGTGTGGCTTCAAGAAGCAACCTCTCGGGAGAAAGAGCCAAGCCTTGTTTGGTATTTTCGTTTTCTATCCAAGGCAGAACCTTGAGGAGCTGGTTGTGAGCTCCAAGAGCAACCTTTGGTTCATCTTTAAGCCTGGTATGCATACTCAACCTTTGATCATGAGTTATTGGTTAAAAAGTGGAACCTTGATGCATGTATTGAGCTAAAGATGATAACCTAACGTTCGGTAATGCTTAACACACTTAGAAATGCCTGTTTAAGCTTCTGTAATCGGTAAAAGTTGGACCTTTGGTTTGGATTTTCGCGAGATGCAGAATCTGGGTTCTGTCGCGAAACATCCGAATATTTTGTTGTGAATATCCGGATATTGATATCCGGATATAGGTATCCGGATATGCGGATTTGAATATCCGGATATGGATATCCGGATATTGGAAGAGAGATATCCGAATATTGATATCCGGATATGCCCCCGACGAATATCCAGATATTTTGGGATTTCGCAGAACAGTAGCTGCACTGTTCATACAGTAGGCTATTGGGGGTTTGTGAACCCTAGATTGATGAAGTTGAACTTCTGTTTTAATTGAACTAAGTCAGAATCAAGTGGTTAAAGGCTTATGACTTTGCGTGAAGCCTTAAGACATAAATCGTAAGAGGAAAACGTAGTCTTTATGTTTATGCTTATAAGCTATGAGTGTTGATATGCTTACTGGTCCTAATCAGGTTGTGATCTGCTGTGTGTTGGACTTGAGCTGTGTGGACTCTTGGCATTGGATAGTGAGCTTGCAAGGTAAGCTTTTGTGTCTTCGGTTTAGCCATGTTGTGGTTCCACCATATCCCATGGGGGTATGGTTATATGCTTGCTGTGTTACATGCTTTTGATGTTTTGGAAATTCTATTGAGCTGTTATATGCTAGTGCCTTTATGATATGCATGTGGTGTTCCACCTATACGGTAAGCCTGAGTATGTGGTACATACAATATGGTGAGGTTGTGGGTGAGGTGCAAGCGGTGTTCCTTGTACTATCTGTAGGTAATAGACGTATTCCTGCATTTCTCTTGCCAGTAGAGTAGTTTAAACACACATGGCATGAATATCTGTTGCACTGCATTGAGTTTTGGAACTTATATTGAATTACTGCCTTTGGAACTTATATTGCACATGTAAGTGAGCTTGGGGTGGAAGATCCTTGAGGACCCCTTGTCTTACTGAGATTTCTGGTTTAGAGATCTCACCCCATGTTTGGGGAATGCTTATTTCAGGTTCAGGTAATGCGGGGGTTGAGACCTCTAGTGGCAGGAGGCCAGAGCTTAGCTGATAGATGTTACATGTTTATGCTGCTTATGTTGATATGCTGTTATGATTGGATGTTGAATCCTATTTACTGTCTTATGCTTTTAGCTTCAGTTTATGGATTTCTCTGTTGAGACTCTGTTGGTTATGCTGTTGATTTAGTGAGCATGGGGATTGTCCATGCCACATAGACTTGATTATGTCTTGTTTTATGTTGGAGTTGTATTAATGTATCAGGATTATTGTCCGGACTACGTGTTGTAGATCTGTGACATAGATACTCGCTTTATCTATATTATGAGGTATTTCAGTTAGATGTCTTTTTGCAATTTACATACAGGCGATATTTTATGAAATTGATTAAGTAATCAACTTGGCTAAGTATAACAACGTCATAATTGAAAAGAAAAAGATATTCCGCATTTTTAATTAAGTGCAGCTTAATACGATGATATGTTAACAAACCGGGTATACTCGGGGTGTTACACCGCACATCGTAGTAACTCTTCTGGCGATTCTGCGCCTGCTTCAACTTTTCCCTGATCAATTTGATCTGCAGGGTGGTATCTTGGACAAAGTCCAAGCCAAACAGCTCCTTGTCTCCAACCTCAGACCAGCAGGTAGGAGTCCGACACCTCTTACCATACAACGCCTCGTAGGGTGCCATGCCAAGGCTAGCATGGAAACTGTTGTTGTATGAAAATTCAACCAATGGCAGGTACCTATCCCATGTTGAACCCTTCTCCAAAGTGCAAGCCCTCAACATGTCCTCGAATGTCTGGATGGTCCGCTCAGTCTGTCCGTCAGTCTGAGGGTGATAGGTGTTACTCAGTCTCAACTGCGTACCAAAAGCCTCCTGCAGCGCCTCCCAGAACCGAAAACTGTTAAAGAGAATATATATATATATATATATATATATATATATATATATATATATATATATATATGGAGTATGAAAATTTCTTGTAGATACCCATTAATAAATTCTTTGTTTTTTTTGTATTTTTAAAAAAATTTAAATATTAAAATATTGATTAAATGATTTATGTGGATCCAATGTCATTTAAATGATTTTAGACATTTATCGCTGATTGTTCCATCTTTCTTTTTAATTGTGAAGTTTGCTCTGTCCCTCTATATTCATGTTCTTCACAAGTTACGACTAGGGGTGTAAATGGGACATGTTAAGCCTACAGGCTTTGGCTTTAATAGCCTAAGCTTAGGGGTGTTCATCAACCGATCCAAACCGATTCAAACCGCGAAAACCGAACCGAAAAATCGATAACCGAATAAACCAAAAACCGAAAAATCGGAAACCGAAAGCAAACCGCAAATTATAATTGGATTGGATCGGTTTTCGGATGGGTTGATGAAAACCTATCAAATCCAAACCGATCCAATATATTAATTATCCTCTACCTACTTGTCATTTCTCTAATCATAGCCCAAAAATTTCTAAACTCAAGACCCATTAACTCATCAACTAAACCAAAAAAAAAACTTAGTCACGTCTCATCAACTATAGTATTGTTTAGTGATATTTTTGTATTTCAATTTTTTTTTTACAAAGCCAATATGTACAAAAGATGTTATTTGTACAATAATCATGAAACTAATTTTAGGATATTCAAAAAACCGAAAACCGATCCAATCCAAACCGAAAAAAATTGGATTGGATCGGATCGGATTTGAAAAAAAATCTAAACCGAATGGATGATTATATGATCAAACCGAAGGGATTGGATCGGATGAGTTTTGCTTCCAAAACCGATCCAATCCAGACCGCGAACAGCTAAGCTTATCTAAAATATTTAGAGCCTATACTGACTTATTAGCATATTAAAGACTTGATTTATTGGTTTGGCCTGACCTATTATAAAAAACTAAAAAACCTAATGTGGCCTGTAAGGCCTACCAAGTTGCAAACCAAGGGGGTGTACTGGATTAGGATTTCAGAGGATTTTAATGGATTATTTTAGACAAAAAAATCCATTGGTATTCAATTAAAATTTTAAAGCATTGAAAAAAAGTCATGTGGTATTCAATTAGGATTTTAAAATATTAATTTACACTCCGTCCAAATTCGTTGGTATTCAATCAGGATTTTAAACAAAGGAAAAACAATATTGTGGTATTCAAAAATCTGACAATTTTAATGGATTTTTCATTGGAGTGGATTTCGTGAGACTTTTTAGTGAGAAATATAAATAAGATGTCTCTCTCACAATCTCACCCTAACCCCTAGGATTTCTTGAGATTTCTATACTGCAGTGTCTCACAATCTACTCTAGCATTTTCTCAAAGCCAAGGTATGTTCTTTTCTGACTCTCATATATTTTCTCAGGTATGGGTATTCCTCCTTCATGACTAATGATACTGTTTGTCGTATGTATTTATCAGGTTTTGGTATTCCTCCTTCATGATTAATGATGTGCTTCATTTTATTTTTTACCAGAGTTGTATAGAGTTGACGATAAACATGTATCTAATCTCTAAAATTGAACTAATAAGCTTACCACATACATTATTTGTCGACCTTCTTCTTTTGTATATTGTTTGGATTATAATAAGCATAAAATCCTAATATTCTTCGTGTTTGGCAATGATACATATTAAAAATCTTAATAATTCGATGGCAAGCTCTATTAAAATCCTAATATTCTTCGTGTTCAATCTTCGTCATGCATCATTGAGAAATGTAACTGAGAGGATATTTGGCATATTTAAATCACGGTTCACAATTTTTAAGTCAGCACCTCCATTTTCATTTAAAACACAAGCAGAGCTTGTGCTAGCATGTGTAGCACTACATAACTTTCTTCGCAAAGAATGTCGTTCAGATAAATTTTCAATTGAATCAGTAGATGCATCTTCATCTTCAGTATCACCAGTTAATGAAGAAGATAATTTTTAACTCATTGGTCAAACCCAAGAGCAGGAATAAGAAGATGCTGATGCGTGGAGGACTAGTATAGCTTTAAATATGTGAAGAGCTTATACTTAGTAATTTTGAATGTTTGTTAAAAATTATATTAAGTTTTACTAATTGAAAAAATTATATTAGGTTTTACTTTTTTATTAATATCATTGCATTTCTTTATTATTATTTTTATTGACTCTTGTAATTTTGAATATTTGTTAAAAATTTATATGATTTTTTAAAATCGTATAAATTCATATTGTCCTTTCAAATCTTATAAATTCTATTAAAATTTATAAGATTTTTTATCTCAAAAAAAAGTCTTTTAAAATCATAATTTAATACACCCCCTAAAGTTTATAGGCCCAAACCAAATTGAAATGTAAAAGATAAAAAAAATTATTCACAAAGATGACATGAAATAAATTTTCATTAACATCACATGAAATAATGTTCATAAAGATCACATGAAAATGTTCATAAAAATCACTTTAAAATTTCATATATATATATATATATATACACACACACACACATATAATTTGCACTTTTTTTACTAATTGAATTTTATATTATATTTTAAATTTTAAATAAATATTTATTATTTGTTAAAACAACATTAATCCTATTACTTTGAAAATTAATGTTACAAATTATGATCTTAGAATATGCTTTTAAATGAATAATATATATCATAAATATATTATATTATTAAAAAATAAAAGGTATGTGTAATTATGATAAATATTTCGATATGTCAAATTTTTCCGACTAAAATTAAATTCTGGCTCCACCACTGGTTTGATCGGACAGAACAACAAGTAAGGTAAACAAGATAAACAAGAAATATGTTTCTTCTTTCGCTGTCTCTCTCTTACATTGTTACGTTAGAACGAGGAATTGATTTGAGACAGAAAGAGTGTGAAAACTGAAAAGCAAGATTTTCTTTTGAGATGAAAACGGAGGCGGTGGGAACCAATTCAATCTATTTGGTGAGGCTAGATTTATAATTTTATATATCTCAAAGATATGGATTAGTATTATTATATCTCCGTGGAGTGATGGATCAATCAACAAATTAATGACTCTACTAATTTTTCTAAAATATTATACAATACAAATTAACAGAAGATGTACCAACCCTAAAAAAATGACGTGTTTTATTATAAAAATTGAGAGATAGGCACATTTTAACTTGCTTTCTATATTGATAGGCACATTTTATGTATCTAATTGTATTTTATGTATTTACATAGGAATAATTTACCCAACTTATGCTTATATCACCAGGATAAAAAAAATTAAAATATTTTAAATACATTTATGTTTATAATGTATTAATTTAATATATTATTTCTAATTTTATTTAAAAGTAATATATTAAATTAATATATTTAAAATCAAATTAAATCTAATCATGCCAATTATTAAAAAAAACTTTAAAATATATTTTGTTTTTAAAATAAAATAAAATAAAAACATAAATGAAATGATAATTAAAATTCATAAAATTTATATTTAATATATTTTAATTTTATTTGTCCTGATGATATAAGCATAAGTTGTGTCAAAATTTCTATATAAATACATAAAATTCAAAATTCAAAAGTACACAATACGATAAAGTTTTGTTTCAAAATTTGTCCTGATGATATAAGCATAAGTTGTGTCAAAATTTCTATATAAATACATAAAATTCAAAATTTTAAAGTACAAATTATAGTTTTAAAATAATCATTGTTTAAAGTTTTGTACAAAAATTAAATAATTCATTAAATACTTTTCATTTAATGAAAATATAAGTTTATTTGATTATATTACAAATAAATCATTTGGAATAAGTAGCAATAAAAAAATAAAGTAGAGTTAAGAAAATAATATATTTTTATTTTTTAAAGTGACAAATAATTTAGAATAAATTATAAATTTTTAAATACAATTAGATACATAAAATGTGCCTATCACAGTAGAAATCAAGTTAAATTCAACACCATATTATTTAAACATGGTCCTATCACTTAATTTGTTTTTAGTTTTTTTTTTAAAAAAAAAAAAAAACCCAAGCAAGACCTGAATATCAAACTTGTGCAGGTCAACAAATTAGACAGGATTAATTATCAAACTTCAAGACCCGATACGTCAAATACTTTGACGGGATTAATTTAATTTCATTAGTTGCGTTGGTTTGTCTGACGGGAGTGGTTGACATGGAGTGGGAGTGTCATCAATGTCTCTGACGGGACTGGGTGCCGTTAACTTTTCTTACGGAACTGCTTGCACAATTCAAAGTGGATCAGTAGTCCCGTAACAATACATGATGAGACTGATTTCGTCATTCCTTTTGACATGTTTGACTATAGTCCGGTAAAACTTATCAAATGTAATTTTAATTGAAAATCTTCCACAAAAAATTCATACAACGGTGCTTTTGCCTGCTAAATATGCTTCATAAAATGCAGTGCAAGGTTTGCATATTTGCTATTGAAGCCTTCTTGGGGTGATGGGGATTACACAAGCAAAGGGACTCTAATTTTAGAAGTAATAGATGATGAAATTGAAGAAGGTGATAAAGAAAAGTTTGAGAGCAACAACGGGGAAGATCATGAACATGATGACGAAGGGATAGAAGATAAGCATCATATAGTTTGTGCTGTTGAAAGCTTTTATCCTCAGAGAGGTGGCAAAGTTCTTTCTCAAACTTGCATAATTGAAGTGCCAGCATTATTCACAATGGAT
>NW_026900051.1:0-133229 GCF_033153095.1 Gastrolobium bilobum
ATTAAACTAAAGTAAAGAAAACAGGGACGTTGCTATAGCACTGCTCTCGCAGCTACCGTAGGCTCCACCACCACCATCCTTGCTTCAGCCGCCGGAATAGTGCAGGGATCCACCGAATTTGATGATCTCTCTACCAAACCCTAGCCCCACCCTTTGATTCCTTGGATCTCTCTCAACGAACCCTCAAATTCTCTCTATGTGTTTCCCCCACTTTCTCTCTCTAGGATCTGATTGAATGTCTAAAACATGTGTAGCGTTCCTAGCCTTTCTTATGTGTGTAGGATTCGTTCCTTTATATACTTGATATTCTAGGCCTCCAACAACTCTTCAGGTCCATGTAAATCTTCATTCAAATTTGTCGTGTGAGTGGATAAGGATGGCACTCTGTTTTGCTGTAATGCTGACAGAGAATTCTTTCCTTATTGCTGCAGCGCTTGATTGAAGATACAGTTGTGTTTTGCTACAACGCTGATTGAAGATTCTTTCCTTATTTGCTGCAGCGCTGATTAGGGACAAAGCATAATGCTACTGCATATCTCATCAAATTCTTTCCATTTCGTGTTAATTTCAGGTCTGAATTTGGAAATGTAATCGCTGATTTAATGAAGCTTTAATGGTGATCCTTTGAATGTTTTAAAGCGCGTAGCCAGCTCAGGACTCTGATTACACGTTCAGAAACTTCTTCTAGCTAATTGGGCTTGGATCCATAGCTTGCTGGTGATGATGCATTGCTGACCTCATCTCCACTGCTACAGCACTGCTTTCTGATGCTATAGCATTGACCTACAGTAAAATAACAAGTGTATTTAAATGTTTCCAATGCTCATTTATATCCAACTACACATAATTAACATAATTCTCAATTAAATCATGAAATCATAGAATTCATGCATTAATCATATAAATTCAAGAGAATTATATACAATCATGGTACCAAAATATCACAATTAAGCCCTAAAATAACTCTCTTTTAGAGAGTTATCACACTCCAAACTCAAAACATTGCTCGTCCTCGAGCAATAAAACACTTCTCAGGCTCAACTAACATCAAGTCAGTACTTTTGTATCAGAGACTATTGTTGAGATTCTCCATATTGCAGCAGCATTGCTACAGCATTGTGCAGTTGATTGTTGATCTTCAGCCATCATCCTTACTTCAACTTCAATATTTCTTGTTGGCTTCATCTTCCCAGGGATTCATAGCTTTTGGATGATTCAGTGTGTGTGTGTGTGTTAGGAGCTTGCTTCTTAGGTTGATCCATCTTGGAACTTCAAACTAAAAATCATCAGGTCTAGTTGCTTGATTCATGCTCTGTCAGGATTGAATCCACATCCGTGTACACAAGATTTGAAGGAACGAGTGTCCACCTTGCATTTTTAGCTTTGTCTTCCTCTTTTTTTTTCTAGTGCTTTTGCACTTAGTCTATTTTTGGGGTTTTCCCCTCTTTTCTTTTTCGTTTGACTCTATTTTCTTGAGGAAGAATTATTTGTGCATTGGCACTTTGTAGCTTGGCTTCTTTAACCCTTATAGCCCTCAAATCTGTTTCATGTGATAGGATTCAAACTTAACAAATTGTTGAACCCTAAACCCTCTTCCGCTATTTATTCCTTAATTTATCTTCCCTTGAATTGATCTTTGTGCTTGAATGGTTCATCCATTGGCCTTTCACCCTGAGTTGGTTCTGCTTTTCAAGTCTGACTTGGGTTTCCATTTAGACTTTGGCTTTAAACCACTGTCTTTCATGCTTACCCAGTGTTGTAGCAATCCTGTAACAATACAGATCATAACAGAATAGACAGAGATACAACAATACTTTCTCAATGATTTGCTAAGTCCTTCATCACTCTTAACTCAGCATCAGTACTGAGTTTCTATCTCATTCTTAACTCAGCATCAGTACTGAGTTTGCTTCATAAGTCCCTTATTTTCCTTTTATGTTTTGCCTAACTTCTTTTATTTGATATAGAAACAAACTAAAATAAAACAAAAATTTAAACCTACATAGCATACAAATTCCTTACTAATATTTTCCAGTAGGTACAAAAAGATATAGACAAGAAAGAAACAAGACAACCTGGGTTATCATTGAATTTTCATAATGGTGGAGTCCCTTTGTTGTTGGGACTCCAAACTCAATTTCTAGAACAGGGTTCTTGGAAAAATGCTTTGGGGGACTCCAAACTCAGCTTTTTGCTGAGTGCTTTCAGGATTTCATTCAGGAATTAAACTTGACTTTCTTCCCCTCAGCACCTTATTCCTTTTGCCACAGCTATGATGTAGCAGTGTTGTAGCAATGTTGTAGCAGTGTTGTTGCAATGCTGTAGCAGTGGAACCTTAATTGCCCATAAATTGCACCTACATCAACAAAAATAATGAGTGTAGAATCTGTTTGCTCATTTATCCTAATCTAAAAATTGAAATTCAGAAATTTAAAAGCAATAAAACTAAAGAAAAGTATAGAAATTTCCTAATTAATTTGGGCTGCCTCCCAAAAGTGCTTGTTTTATAGTCTTTAGCCAAACTTTGGTTGATAATCAAGGTGGCTTGAAACAAAGGAAGAAGAACAACTTTGAATCCTTGGTCAAACTTTTCTCGCATGTAGCCTCCTCCTTCATCTTGACCTTGGGATTGTCCTTATCTTGGTCTCCATCTATTTCAAGAATTAGCTCACTCTTCCACGTATCTTCCACAACATTTAGGGTATCAAGGCATTACTCTTCAAGATATTGAGAAATAATTGGGTTCTTCTTCATTTCAAGGACCACAAAATCTATTGGGTGTGCAGAGTTTCCTATCATCACATTTTCAACAACATCAACTGATATTTTCATGACTTGACTAGGCACTTGTAAAGTCATATTTGTAGACCTTATGCTATTTATTCCTATCTTTTCTAGTAGATTCATGGGCTTCAAATTCGCATTAGCCTCAATATCACATAAGGTGCTATTCTCTGGCACATCATCTTGTTGCTTCTGAAGTCTTTGAGGGAAGGGAGGTGGTGGTCTAATTGTCCTGTTGACTTGCTAACACTGTTGTTGCTTTGTTGTAGCATTCTGTTCTGTGATAGCAACTTCAGGTGCAACATGTTGTTCTTTTAATTCATCTTCCACAACAAGCTTGCCTCCTTCCTTCTGAATTTCAGCTTCCTCCTTCAGATTGTGGTAGTTCTCTACGGCCTCTGGTCTATCTACTGCCTTCTCAATCTTTAATGCTACAACTTTGATTTGCTCATATCCAATGCTTCTTGGATCTTCAATATTGTTGGGCAGTGTTTCATATGATATATCTTTCACAGCTTCCACCAACTGACCCATTTGAGTCTCCAAGTTCTTGATTGATGCAGTTTGGTCTTGGATAAAAGCATCACTTCTTGCCATAAAGTCCTTTAGCATACTCTCCATCGCATCAAAGTTGTCAGCTTGCTGTTCTGGCTGCTGGTAATGTTGTTGCTGTTGCTGCTGCTGGAATGGTGTTGCTGTTGCTGCTGCTGGAATGGTGGTCTGTGATCTTGCAGTGCTGTAGCATACGCTGACCCTTGCTGTTGCCCTTCAAAATAGGAAAAAT
This sequence comes from Gastrolobium bilobum, assembly GCF_033153095.1. Classification (NCBI taxonomy): domain Eukaryota; kingdom Viridiplantae; phylum Streptophyta; class Magnoliopsida; order Fabales; family Fabaceae; genus Gastrolobium; species Gastrolobium bilobum. The sequence continues at coordinate 3,569 of NW_026900051.1, forward strand.
TTGGATGATTCCACCAATCTGGGTTGTAGGTGTTTGAATATGGATCATTCATGTTATAATTTCCTACAAAACAAAGAGATTCAGGATTTTGGGGACAATCATCATAAACATGTGGGTCTTTACAGAAAACACATGTTACAGCATTATAAATTGAATGTGCTTGTTGTGCTCTAGCATCAGCAGTAAGATTGAGAGTCTCTATTGACTTATTCAGAGAGGATATATGTGCTGCTAATGAAGATATAGCATCGAGCTCCAGCAATCCTGCAGCTTCATTCAGTGCAATTGACCTCTCTGCTGGCCGGTGGTAATTGTTATATGCCATCCTCTCTAGGATATCATATGCTTCAGTGTAAGTCTTGTCCAAGAGAGCTCCTCCAAATGATGCATCTACTATATCTCTAGTTTTTCCACTCAACCCATAGTAGAAAGTTTCCATCTGGATCCATTCAGGTATGCCATGATTGGGGCATCTACATAGCAATTCCTTGAATCTGTCCCAGCTTTCATATAGTGATTCTCCATCAAATTGCTGGAACATTGCTATATCATTCCTCAATTGAGCTGCCTTGGTGGGAGGAAAGAATCTGATCAAAAAATTTTCAGCAAGGTCCTCCCATCTTCTGATTGAATTAGGTGGTAGAGTGTTAAGCCATATCTTAGCTCCATTGGAGAGAGAATAAGGAAACAACTTCAGTTTCAGTGCATTAGATGTATCTCCTTGCATCTTAAAGCTGTCTGCCATGTCCATGAAGTTCTTCAAATGTAGATGCGGGTCTTCACTTGACAACCCATTGAACTGGCCAATAGTTTGCAGCATGTCAAACTTCACTGGTCTAAATTCAAAACTGCTTGCTGCAACATCAGGTTGCACAATGGCAGAATGAAGATTGTTAAGTGAAAGCATTCCATATGCCCTGATTGAAATTTCATCCTGGTTTGGACCTAGTCCATTAACACCAGAACCTGCTTTTCTTGCTTCCATGTGAGGTAATGCTGTAGCAATGCTCTGTCACTGCTGCCTCTTCCTAGCTTGAAGTGTTCCTTCAATTTTTGGATCAAAGTATACTTCTGTTTAGTGAGGGGGACTGTTCATGTACTACCTGCAAAACCTAAAAACAGAAAGAAAAGGGATCAAGTATCACTTCACAAAGAACCTAACTTTATAAGTTTTCCCCAGCAACGACGTCAAAAACTTGTTGTGCAATTGTGTACCCCTTTATCAATCACACATTACGCAAGTGCACGTGTCAACAAGTAATAAAGTGGATGTGTGAGTCCAGATATCGTTCCCAAGAAGAAAACTATAAAGTTGGGATCAATGTAAAGCAATCAAGGTAACAAAGATAATTTGGAAGAGGTTAATGACTAATTAAACAATAAAACTAATAATTAACTAAAAGAATGCAGTAATAAAATAGGTTTTCCAAGTATTAAAGATAGATTGGGATCAATTTCACCATTATTGCAACTTCACCAGAATGTAGTAACCATGCTACAGCAATTATCCATTCAGTAACCAGAACACTAATGCATGCAAGGGCTCTCACCAACTCTACATGTATACTAAGTCCCACATCTCGACGGCCAACATAGTTATGAATCATTAAGTGCAAGTTCCATTTGATTTTGTGGTGTGAATGATCTCTCTACCCACAATTAACTAATTAAATTAGTTAAACCACAATGCTTAATAACTTTCTGAGTTCACCTATATCTCTATAGCCCAAACCCTAATTATCTTGCAGCTCTCTCTCGATAAGTGATATGCGCTTAGCATATAAGGAAATCTGAGCCAAAAAAGAGAAAGAATGTTGATGAAATCTTGAGAAAAAGAGCAAGAATCACTGTTAATTTGTCAAAATCTTAATCAAGGATTGAATACTGATTTTATGCTAATTTTGTAGGAAAAAGCAAACAAACGGGGCAATTTTGGAAAAGGAAAAGATTTAAAAATAAAGTGTGGATATTCAGCAATTAGATCTCTTTCCAAATTAGAGATAAGATTACAAAGAGATGCGAAAAAGATATGATCAAGATCGCGACAGATTCCATAAAGATTTGATGAAGATTTATTCAGAAAAGATATGGAATTAAAGCGGAAACAAATCTAGATGATTTGTGAGAAGATTGAATCAAGATACAATAAAGATTTGAAATTCTAATTTATCAATCAAATCTCCAAGATTTTTACATGAAAAAGGAAACAAAGTTTAAATCAAATACAAATCTTGGATGGACTCAAAGGAAGATTAGATGATGGGCCCAATTCCTGTGGCTATAAATAAGGAGCTTGGGAGCACAACCAAAGAACCAATTAACAACTCGGAGCAAGCAGAGGGTGACTGAAGATCAAGATTTCTTCTCCATTTTTTCCAGTAATTATAGTTTTTATGCTTTCTTTTGAATATTTGTTTATGTCAGATATGACTATGTCTGGCTAAGTTCTTTTATTGTAGTTAGGGTCACAAACCCTATGTGAACCCTTGTTATGACGGATTGATTTAAATTATTTTACTCGTTTATATAAATTTCTTTATCTTACCTTGTGCGTATTTGATATTTTCTTTATTAAACCTGATCAATTTGATAGTTGAAAATAGTTTGAGGGTTAGAACCTTAAATAGGGATATTGGGGTTTCTGATCTTGAAAGGAGATAAGATAACTATTGGTATGCATACTAGGGATAGATGTATATTTAATTGCAGATGTTGGAATTATTGTGTTCATTGCTTAATTCTCATGAGGGGTTACTAAGGGATTAAGATTCTAAGTGAGGTTAAAGGGTTAAGTTACCAAGGGATTGGGATTTAATTATTAATATATTGAGATCATAATTATCTGAGAAATTATATAAATAAGTATTTTGTATCAATCCAAAGTAATAAGTGGGGATCATAGGGAGAGTGTTCCCTAACTGCAATTCTTTCTCATATTTTCAAAACCAACTCCATTATTATTCTTCTTTTCATTCTTGAAAATACAAAAACTCAAAAATAAGTCTTTACTTTTATGGTTACTAAGATTCAATTTAATTTTCCCAACAAGAGATCAAGTTTTTCAACTTAAAGTGACTGATTATTTTAGTACTTGGTTTTCAATCCCTGAGGAGACGATCTTTCTTACTACTTTACTACTTATGTGAAACGGTATACTTGCCGGATAGCATCAATAAGTCAACAAGAATAAAGACAAAGTAAGCACTTTATTAAACAACTAAAAGGACAATCATATAGCAAAGTTTAGGCAAACTGACTACATTACAATAAGGGTACTCTATCACCCACTCATAACAATTTAGCCCATACTTGGGTGGGAAGAAACAACAAAGAAATAATAACCATTAAACTAAAGTAAAGAAAACAGGGACGTTGCTATAGCACTGCTCTCGCAGCTACCGTAGGCTCCACCACCACCATCCTTGCTTCAGCCGCCGAAATAGTGCAGGGATCCACCGAATTTGATGATCTCTCTACCAAACCCTAGCCTCACCCTTTGATTCCTTGGATCTCTCTCAACGAACCCTCAAATTCTCTCTATGTGTTTCCCCCACTTTCTCTCTCTAGGATCTGATTGAATGTCTAAAACATGTGTAGCGTTCCTAGCCTTTCTTATGTGTGTAGGATTCGTTCCTTTATATACTTGATATTCTAGGCCTCCAACAACTTTTCAGGTCCATGTAAATCTTCATTCAAATTTGTCCTGTGAGTGGATAAGGATGACACTTTGTTTTGCTGTAATGCTGACAGAACATTTTTTCCTTATTGCTGCAGCGCTTGATTGAAGATACAGCTGTGTTTTGCTACAGCGCTGATTGGAGATTCTTTCCTTATTTGCTGCAGCGCTGATCAGGGACAACACATAATGCTACTGCATATCTCATTCTTTCCATTTCGTGTTTCAGGTCTGAATTTGGAAATGTAATCGCTGATTTAATGAAGCTTTAATGGTGATCCTTTGAATGTTTTAAAGCGCGTAGCCAGCTCAGGACTCTGATTACACGTTCAGAAACTTCTTCTAGCTAATTGGGCTTGGATCCATAGCTTGCTGGTCATGATGCATTGCTGACCTCATCTGCACTGCTACAGCACTGCTTTCTGATGCTATAGCATTGACTTGCAGTAAAATAACAAGTGTATTTAAATGTTTCCAATGCTTATTTTTATCCAAATACACATAATTAACATAATTCTCAATTAAATCATGAAATCATAGAATTCATGCATTAATCATATAAAATCAAGAGAATTATATACAATCATGGTACCAAAATATCACAATTAAGCCCTAAAATAACTCTCTTTTAGAGAGTAATCAAATACCATATGAGGTAATCGGTTACCAAATAGTGGTAACGATTACCACTGCGATAAAAAGCTTATAACAACTATAAATGGCTAATTTTGGGAAAAATCACTACATATACATTCCCCACGACCCTAAAACTGATTGATCACTATTCTTACACGTGCTAAGGATAATTTGTGAGCTTTTTCACTATATTTGCATATCTTTCAAAGATCACACATATTTGAGCTCATATTATAAAATTTCATATACCCATAGTACTTCGAGTTGTATATCCATTCTTTGAGAATGTATATTTATCTCTAAACACTTCCTTCTTGTATTCTTGAGTTGAAAGGTTGTGAGACCCTATGTAGCACCGATACGACACGCGACACGTGACACGACACGACACGACACTCCGACACGTCAATCTTAAAAAATTATGGATTTCGACACGTTGGGACACGTTTTAATATTAAATAATATTTTTAATTTATATAGTGTATATTTCATTTAATATTTAATAATTTAACAAAAAAAATGAAACAAAATTAATAATACCCATTAATATGTTATAAAGATGGAAGCTTTAATAAAAAAATAAGAACTGGGATGAGATATATATATAATATCAGATAGAGAGATCAAATCATATTAGAGAGAAGAAGATACAACAAGAGCGTGATAGGAATTTACAACAATGATGCTGAGATGATCTCTTATCTACTTAAGGGGAAAAAAGACAAAAGATAAAATTGATATGATCAGGTGGAAGCTTTATTAATATATTTTAACTTTTTAAAAAAATAAATTTTTTTAAAAAAAATTAAAAAAAAAATTAAAAAAAAATTACGAAAATGCCATTTGACCGTGTCGGACACGGTCAAATTCGCGTGTCGGAATGGTCAACGTGTCGGAAAAAGTCAACCGTGTGTCCGACACCGTGTCGGAGCGTGTCGGAGCGTGTCGCCGTGTCGGAGCGTGTCGGACCCGACTCTTCCTGTTTTTACAAGTGTCCGTGCTTCCTTGGTGAGACCCATTGAGTTTGAAAAGTGGCCAAATACCTAGGGAAATTTGGAGAGAATTGTAAGATTGCCAAGTACCCGCAAACTTGGAGGTTGTAAGGTATCCAAGAACTCGAAGTATTGGAAGATCCACTACTAAAAAAGTATGAATTAGGGGCGGATTTTAGAGACGAAAAATATTCTGTCACTAATTGGGGCGAATTTTAGAGACGAAAAATATTCTGTCACTAATTGGGATGGATTTAGAGACGGAAAAATCATTATGTTCCTATTTGGACGGAATTAGCGATGAAATAAGTTCTGTCTTTAATAAGGACTAATTTTGAGATGGAAAAATATTATGTCCCTATTAAGAACAGAATTAGGGATGGAAATTTTTTTATTTGTTTAATCCATCTCTAATTCCGTCCCTAATAGGGACAAAATATTGTTCGTCCCAACTCGGGATAGAATTAAGATATTGTTTCTAAAATCCGTCCCTAATAGGATGGAAATAGTTCTATCCCAAATGGGGATGGAAAAAAGTTGGTCCCTAATAGGGACAAAAAATAGTCTATCCCTTATAGGGACGAAAAACTGAACAAATTTCGTCCCTAATAAGGATGAAAAATGAAAAAATAATTTGTCACAAATTGGGAAAAATTTAAAGACAAAAATTATATTTAAGTGTTATTGCTACATTATCTACATTGGATATTTCTATTAAAAAAACAATACGTGATTCATGTGTGGAGAAATATGTGAAGGGTGGTTAATGTAACTCGTTGTGACTATTAGAAAAGTATAGATAAAAGATGGAAAAAAAATATTTTTAATAGGAATGGATTCAAGGATGAAATCTAAATCACTTGCTAATAGAGAATATTGATAAACTCATTGGTTATCATATTTTATAATACTAATATCACAAAAATTAACTCTCAAATCAAACCTAGAGCATGAAAAATTTGAGTTATTTGGCTAGGGAAAGCAATGTTAACATGTTCCTGTGACATATTTGATTAATATTTTTTATTTTTGTAGGGAAACTGAGTTGAATATGAGCAAGGATGAACCTAAAAGGACTTCGAGTAAGCAAGAAGGAGCGAATCAACCCCTTAGGTTACTGGAAGAGCACGTTAAAGCACCCATATTCAGCACAATAAGATGAGAATTTTCTATTGGAAGAGCATGCTCCAGTGCACTAAAGCGAACAAATGTGCCTAATTTATTCTACTCAAGCACGCTTTAGTGCACCAATTTGATTTTTGCTAGTCGAAGCAAGCTATGTGGTGCGCTAATTCGTAATTTTTTTTTGGCCAAGCATGCTATTAAGTAATTTAGCTCAGCTTTTTACGCATTTCACCGTGCATTTGCGCTATAGCGCCATTTTTACGATCCAGTTATGGCCCATGATATGGTTTATACCCAATATCAAAGATTCTTTAACCTATTTAAATTAGTTATCATAATATTTTGAAATTATCTTATTAATCAATTTTATTATACGGTTTACATATTTGGAGTAAATATAAGGCCTCATAAATTTTTGTTACCTCGTGTGAATGAGTCTTTGCGTATGAGTATGATCAAATGAGAGAATAATTCACCAACATATCCACCTAGAATTAATTAAGAGTTGCAAATAGGGGTGATTGTTGTAACACCCCGTAGTACTCTGGTTGTTAACATACATGATATTTGGCATACACAGCGGAAGACTTTATTTTAAAAGAATAATAAAACATTTTACAAAAATACGAGTAAACTTTTTCCAAAACCTTTTATTAAAACATTTCTAAAATTGTTCACGTGAAATACTGCGAAAGCATAAATCTAAACATACATCTACTAATTAATCCCATGAGCCAGTATTAGTGGCCATTGACCATCAAGATATGACATCAAGTGTCATTCCTGACGGAGTCTCACGGAGAGCATAACGGTTGTATTTAGGATAACTGGGAACAGGTCTCACACATACAGATAACCTAATTGATACAATAATTTAAACAGATAGCTTGCAAGTCCCACACGGACTTCAATCCCCTCAATGGGTCAATACTAACAATCAGGCTCCATGCCCAAATTAACTGAATGCTTACATCAAGTCTATATTAATTCTAAAACATAACATCAGTAAATCATCCATGGCTCTAAGGATATAATCATGAGCCTAAACAAATTCATAACATAATCTCAATACAATAATTAAGCATGTTAACAAATTTACATGCCATCATAAGTCTAAACATAATATAAAATATCAGCTGCATCATCAACTACTCCAATGCGGGGGCCTTGCCACTAGAAGCATCATCGCTGCTCTGGGTACCTAAAATGATGTTCCCAAACGGGGTGAGATAACCACATCTCAGTAAGCTCAAGGTTCATAGATGATCCTCTAACCCCTGAGCCCACTTCCTGCATGACAAGTCAGATATAAAGCATATAATATAGACATACAGCATAAACATAGCATTATCATATCATCCTTGTGTAACCTCAGGGTCAAAGCCATAGACGGTTACACATGTGTGACTTCTAGGGTCAAGCCATAGACAATCAACACAACCTCAGTATGAAATAGCTCCTAGAGTCAAGTCATAGGCAGCCTACATACCATCAGTGCAGCATCATAACATCAAGATCATATAACATCTATATGAATGTGAATGAATGCACATATACATCATACCATATACTTTCATACAATACAACCATAATGCCCGCCATCATGGTGGGGCCACAAGAGAGATGAGTCAACCAGAACTAGGAGCTTACCTTAGGGAGCTTAACACAAGCCCACACTCCAATAGTATACGTGTGCTCCAACAAAATCCTCAAGTGCATGATTCTCTAGGCACACCTAGCGTATGAACCATTCACATCATTAATTACATATTAATTAATCAAGTCATATCCACGACTTAATGATTTAATGATTCCACTTTTCATACTCATATGCCAATAATATGCCCATTACAAGTCTAGACCAATTATTACATAATTACGTATTTTAGTGCATTTTTACTAGCTAACTAAATCTTCAATTAATTACATAACTTAGAATCACATGCCAGGCTCACTTAGGTAACTTAGATTATTTTCAACTCATCCAAGCCATATTTATGATTATTATAAGTTACTAAGGGTTCCCCTAAGTCCACTTAGCTTAAATATCACTTTTATGGTTTTTCCCACAACTGTACATGCTTCTGTTTTCTAGTCACTGAGCGCAACTCTCATGTTATAAAATTCTCATCTTTTATTATGTTAATCTAGACTCAATTACCTTTCCAACAAGGTATCACATGCCTCGTTTGGAGTTTCCTAGCTCCGGTTATCACCATTTGAAGTTAGACAAGCAAAGCAGTTTGTCAACTCCGAACAAGGTCCATTTAGGGTTCATAGTCATCTTTTTACATGAACAACACACAAAGGTTCAAAGGTGACACCTTTACTCATCAAATCCATGATTCCATGGTTCAAAACCCACTCACCCTTAAAGTTATTCATCAAACCATTACTTTACAAAATTTTAAACAACATTCTCCTCATGAACATATCAAAACCGACGCACTCAACAAGAAAAAGAGAGACTTTTTGGTTCATATTTCCCAAATGGGAGCTTACATCTTCAAGGTTCCTCTTTTAGCTCAAGTCTCCACCTTTTTTCCACCAAGAACCCTCCTTTAAGCAAGAATAAACCTTCTTAAACATGCTCATGAGTTAGGCTCAAGAATACAAGAAGAAAAAATGAGGTTTTTCATGAAAAAAATCAAGAAAACTTACCCACAAAATCACAAGAACCAAGCAACCAAGTGTGGTTCTTCAAGAGAGTTTATGAACACAACTCACACCCTTAAACATCAACAAAAACGTTGCTATTTGTGATGTGAGGGACATGAAATTTTTGATTCACACCATGAAAATGGTATGGTGGTGAAGAGGAGAGTGAGAGGAACAACTTTGATGAAGGAGATTTTGTGTTTTGGAGAGGTTTGGGTGACAGAATCTTAGAGATAAGTGAGAGAGTTTTCAAAAATGAAATTTTTAGAGAGAGGAAGAGCAAAGGGGGCACTGGTTTTTGGTCAGAAATTGGAGGGGGTGGTGCCTTAATGAGGGGTTCCATGTCACTAAGTGAGCATTCGTCCTTTAGTGAGACCTGTTGTAATTTTTAACTGATCCGTCGTCAAATTTTTTTCCCGAAAACTCCAAGACTCTAAATTTAAGTACTTAACATTAATTTTGTATAATTATCAAGTTCATAACTTAAAAATTTGATTAGTAGATCACAAATCCACTAACAGTTTTTAATTGTACTGTAGTCTTTACCAGTGTTCTTAACTGTACTCGGATTTCATAATCTTCTTAACTTTAACATTTTTGGTCTAATTATGACTTGTTAGGCATATATTGGTCTTTATTTCTATTTTCTCATCTTTTTCCCATTTCGGGATTCTATCGGCTGCTGCTACAGCAGTACAAAATATCCAGCAGAAGTGACTTTTCAAATATACCCCAATATGGGTATTAATCTTCATCAAATCATATTCTAACCTCATTCATGATGTTTATATCATTAGATTAGCTCTCTAACTATAATTTTCTAACTTGGAGCTATTCTACTAACAGTTACTGCGTCAGCAGTCAAAATTAACAGATGAATAATTCATCTGTGCAAAATACCCTCAATATGGGTATCAAAATTCTTAAAACTTCATCCTCATTCTATTTATGACAATAAGGTCCTCAATATAATCCTCTAATTTAAAATTCATATAATTAGGGTTATTATAATTGTTATCATAAGAGCAGATCGCGATGCTGATAGCTTGTGGGTAATATTTTCACTGCCAAAAATGCAATTAATACGTCCATTGTGTAACAACCCAAGCACGTGCTTGCCTAGTGAGTCTTGTGAATAATACATTCATTGTGCAATTGGGGATGTATTGTGCACTTGCCAGTGGTGCGCGCTGCAAGACGCACGTAAACCTTGTCAGTAAATGTATTTATAATTAATTTTAGGTTTTTAGGATTAAAAAGGTTAAAAAAAGTTGCATTAAATTATTAATTTTAAATATGTGAAAATGTTTGTCATTTTAAAGGATAATTATAACATCTCACATTTCTAAAACATATATTAATATATTAAATACGGATTAAAGGGAAGGATTTGTGAAAACCTGAAAATTAGGTCGAAATACAAATGAAGGGTAAAACGGTAATTAGCCAAACACGTAACCCTAGGAGGGTAAAATTGAGTAGAAGGTCTCAAATGATAAACATAACCCTGGAAATGGATTCAAAACGAAAAATTGAGTGGTTAGGCAAGTTTCTGAAAATTCGGTGAATAGTATTTTACCGGGTAAAAATATTGCGGTACAGTTGCATCGTAAAGTGTGTCGATTGAATTTTGAGCTCTAGGTTTGGATATAGGTTATAAATGGTATATAGGACTAGGAAATATGATTTTTGATGAAAATTGACAGAAATTAGTGAGTTTGGGGAAGCGTGCCCACGACACGCGTAACTGCTTAAAACTACAATTTCTCTGAACGACCAGAAAAATATGGATTCATCTGATCAAGGGTAATTAAAGAACAATGGTTAATGTTAAAAATTAGAGTTTCTAAATAGTTTATGAATTTTTGGACGTTTGGTGGTTTAAGCAGGAGATTTGAATTAGTTTGAATCGCCTGAGGTGGGGGTGGGACCCACCCCACTTAAGTGACTTGTGCCACATGACCAAATCACTATTGCATCATCCCCTTCCTCCCTCCTTCTCTCCAAACCCGCAGCCCCTTCATTGGTTTGCAAAAATTGCTTTGAAAACTTCATTTCACCATAACTACATCAAATCTCCACCAAAATTAATGTTCCACTACATGAAATTTGAAGTAAAACATCATCCGAACGCAACCGTGCTACTCCCAACCGTTGAAACTCACTCATTTGGGAGAAATAGGGAAAAACCAGCTGCGACCTATGAGGAAATTTTAGGATTTTTGGAGTTGTTTGCTCAAGCCATTGCTTGGGGATCACTTGGAGGAGTCTTGTGACTTGATTGTGGGTAAGTTTCAACACCTTTTATTGGTTGAATTGATAGATTAATTTTCATGAAAGCTAGAGCATGTTTGTGTGATTCATTTAGTTAGAGAGCTCAAATTAAAATTGTGTATTAGATGAAAGTGACTTAGAATGATGTTTTGGAGTGATAAATGTAATAAAATTTTTTGTAGATTTATTTGGTAACTTAGGCAAATTTTGGATTGGATGATTCAACACTTTACGAAATGACTATGTGGGATGATCGTGTAATTGAGTTGTGGAGTATTTGTATGAGTTAATAGTAAGATTGTATGATGTGTGAGAATGTTGAATTGGATTGAATAACTCTTGGTGTAGGGCCATGAACAATTCGGCCATATTAGGATATATTGGGGTTTTATGTTGTGAATTTATTTGATGAATGTGTTGTGTTGTTAAATGGTATTTATAGGTGTTGTGAGGTGAATGGATGCATGAAAAATCAAAGGAAAAATAATTGGATTGTGGGGAGTTTGCAATTGGACCTAGAGTGAAATAAATGGAAAAATGGGATTTTGATGGTGTAGGATGGAATGTGGTACCTAAAATGGTGTTGTGGTAGCCTTAGGGTGCTAAAGAAAAATGAAAAGAAAATTTACGAAAATATTTTGGAAAATAACACTTAAATGGCCGAACCTACCATTGTGTAAGGGAGAATTTTGATATTTTGTAATCTTGGTTGATTGCACTCTGTATTGATGATCCCTGTGTGATCATTGTAGGTTACCTCCCGCGGAATTGAACCCTGAACCATGAGCTCGGTGGGTTGCCCTTGGTCCCGGACCAAAGGGATTGTGGTAAGTACTCTTGAACCATGCATTTATGCCTGGTAATTTGTATGTATTTGGAGAATGGAAATTAAATTGGGAATGTCTTATGTGTAGGCATATCTGTTGTACTTAGCTCAGGAACGTATTGCATTGGAGCTGTGAGAAGGAGATTAGTAAGGTAATCCCTTGGTACTGGGGTTTGATCCCCGTGTGTGCTCCACCATGCCCGTTGAGGGTAGTGGTAGGTAATGTATGTGAATAATGTAGTATAACATGTTCATGCATATTGTATGTATAGTGGTACATAGGATGTACCGTGTCTCTGGTCAGCAGACTGTTGCCTTCGACCGTTACGGACTTCCACTGGATAGGTCTCTGTGAGGGAGTTCCAGTTGACCTGGGGTCATGGTGTGTGATCCGTAGAGGAGCACACTAGGAAGTCTCGGGTGGTTATGGATGGAGGGTGCCTTGGTTGTTATTCTGGGAACACGCCTTGGTTTGAAACTTGTAGGCTATATGCCGAGGCCAATAGGCTGGACATTGCGTTGTTTTGGCATTGACCATCCCAGCTTCGTCGTATTTTGATTCCCTATGCTTTCCTACTTCACTAAATCCCTTGCTTTATCCTGTTTTCAGATGTCATGTTATATTGTTTATATGCATCGAAGTGAGCCATGGGGTGGAGTATTCTCCAGAACCTATAGGTTACTGAGATATATCTGTATATCTCACCCCGCTTTGGGGACTTTATTTCAAGTGGTAGCAGTGGTGTCGGGGCGGCGGGCAAGAAGCCTGTAGGTTGAGCATGAGGATTTTGCTTATTTTGCATTTTGGTGGCCATTGAGCCTAGGCTAGACTTAGGACATGAACACTATGTTTAGATAGGACCATTCATATTGTCATTTTGTTCATGTCTCTTTTGGCTAAGTTTAGTGGTTAATTATTATGTTTTATTTGAAGGTTATGGGTTGTAAATTGTAATATGTCATTTGGAGGAGTTGTAAATTGTATATGAAGACTTGATGTGACATGGAAGTATATGTATATGATGAAAGGGCAATGGGCCTATTCTAGGATTGATTTATGTTTTATGTTGCAAGAAGCATGTAAATGAATATTGTGATTGAAATTGATTAACTTGAGAAAGTAAGCATGAATTATGCATATTGATTAAATTGGATATAAATTATGAAGGGTTGTAAGAGCATCAAGGCATTGCCGGTCCTTGTGTGTCACCCAATGATTATTAGGTAAAAATTGAGGTTAGAGAACACATTTGCAAATATGGGATTGATATGCCTCTAGCATATATATGATTTTTAGCCAAAATGAGAAAGAAATCTTGATTAATCTTGGACAAAATGGGCTAGAATTACTATTAATTTGTTAAATCTCAATCAAAGATCGTGCAACTGATTTCCTTCTAATTTTGTAGGAAACAGGACAAAAAGAGGCACTTTTGGAAGTTCAGGCCAAAGTCCCACGCTAATAGCGTGAAACTCACGCTAGAAGCGTGAGAATCCAGAGACATCCACGCTCATGGCGTGAAACTCACGCTAGTAGCGCCAGTCATTATTGCCATCCACACTCATAGCGTGAGATCCGTGCTAGTAGCGTGAACATCCAGAGACATCCACGCTCATAGCGTGAAACTCACGCTAAGAGCGCCAGATTGCGAAATCACAGCACCGTGTTTCTAAAAGGGCAGTTTTGGAAGATAAAAAGGGGGACTATAAAAAGGATGCTCATCACAGAATTAGGTGTGCTGGACCGAAGGAGACCGTCGTGCAGTCAGAAGGCGAGCTCCGGAGAGAAATTCTTGATCTTCTTTATTCTTCCATCTACATTCTCAAGTAACATTGAATATTGAATTTATTAGCCATGATAATGGTTGGCTCAGTTTTCTTTATTGTAGTTAGGGTCACAAACCTTATGTGAACCCTTGTTACGACGGATTAGTTTATTTCTACTCGTTTATATAAATTTCTTTATCTTTACCTTGTGCGAAATTTCTATTTTCTTTGTTAGACTTGATCAATCTAATAGTTGATGATAGTTTGAGGGTTAGAACCCTAGATAGGAATATTGGGATTTGATCTTGAAAGGGGGTAAGATAACAATTATTATGCATGCTAGGAATAGATGTATATTTAATTGTAGATGCTTTAATTATCATGTTCATTGCTTAATTTTCATGAGGGGTTACTAAGGGATTAGGATTCCAATTGAGGTTAAAGGGTTAAATTGCCAAGGGATTGGAATTTAACTAATTAATTCTAGATGATAATTATCTGAGTATTTATATAAATAAGTATTCTTAAATCAATCCAAAGTAAGAAGTGGGGATCATATGGTGAGTGCACTCTAGCTACAATGCTTTTCTCATATTTTCACAAATCGATTCTCATTTTTATTGTTCTATTTCTCATAACAAAAAGCCAAAAAAGTGTCTTTATTTTCAGTTCTCACTTTTACACAAATCGACAATATTTGTCACAAACTATTTGAACTCCTCCATTCTTGAAAGGACTATTAATTGATATACGATCACAATCCCTGTGGAGACGAACTTTACTTAACATTATATTACTTGTGCGATCAGTATACTTGCCGGAGAGCATCAAGTTTTTGGCGCCGTTGCCGGGAATTGGCGTTTCTTATATCAATTAATTTTGATTTTTAAGATTGGAATTTTATTTTATTTTATTTTTGATTTCTCTGTGATTGTTGGACAGTGCTACTAATCTCTTTTCTGAGTTGTATGCGAGGTAAAGAGCCAGAATTTCCACTTGATTTGGAGATTACAAAAACAGAAAAGAGGAATAGAAAACTTACTCGGAAGAAGCTTGCATTCAACGAGTTAGGAATTCTGTCTAAAGAAGCACACAAGATGGCAGCAAACAATGAAGCGGACAATCCGCTCATGGATACCATTCGGACTCTATCATTCAACAGGCCCAATGCGAGTATTGTTCAGCCAAATATTGCCAATAATTGGGAGCTCGAGTCCTCTCATATTCAATTGGTGAAGAGAGCTCAGTTTGGAGGAGAGAAGAGTGAAGATCCCCACCGATTCATTGACAGATTCTTGAGGATCTGTGACTCAACCAAACACCCCCAGTGTCTAATGATGCAATCCGGTTGAGGTTGTTCCCTTTTGCCCTTAAGGGAAAGGCTCTTAGTTGGTGAGAAAGGCAGCCTGCAGCAAGCATTTCTACATGGGATGATATGTCTCAAAAGTTCTTTGTTGAGTTCTTCTCGATGGAGAGGTACAACCACATGGTGAATGATATCACCAATTTCACTCAGTTAGAGGGTGAAACTATGTGTGGAGCATAGAACAGATTCAAGGATCTAATGAGGAGGTGTCCTCAATATAACTTGACTGCTAGTAATCAGGTTAGAATCTTCTTCAATGGTTGCAAACCTGAGGTGAGGATGGTGTTGAATGGTGCAGCAGGTGGCATGTAAGAACCCGCACCGTTAATTAAGGAAATTAATTAATTAATTATGTGAAAGTAGAAAATAATTTCATAATTGACCCTAATAATATTAGTAAGTGGGTAATAATGCTGAAAGTCGTTTTTCGGACGAAAAGCGCATATACAAGTTCTGCTAGTCGGTATAAATGCGTACCGATAAAATATCCCGGAAAATTATAATAAGTGCATGATAATTCCTAGAATAATATATAGGACTTGTAAAACGAGTTTCAAGTTAAAATAATGAGAACTGGTGCCAGAAACTGATACTGGCTATGGAAAGCGCGTACCAGAAAGGTGCTGCGAAAAATATAAGAAAAATATGTTAATTCTTGTAAAATTGAGTAGGTTAAGAATCCTTAGTTTGGGATTAAAATGATAAGCGTAGCATTTCGCGCTAATACTGTGTGTTTGTGACTTAAACCACTATATATATACACTATTTGCACAGAACCCTAGGTATCCTAACAGCCTCTACGTGACTTGTGGGGTGGCTGGTCAATTTCTACTGTTTCATTGCCTTTTTTCCTCCCTCTTGTGAGCCAATGCAAGCACCTTTGGTGCAAGTTCTTCATCTAAACACTCAAGCATTGTATGAGTGATCTTGGTGAGGTTGGGAGAGTGTCCTACTTGCTGCCTTTGGTCTCTGTGAGGGTGAGTAAGGACTGAGCTTCTAGTTTGGGTGAGAGAAACCTTTATCTTGGTTGTTGAAGCTCCAAGTGTCAACCTTTGGGTAGAAAGATCAAGTCTTGAGCACCATTTTCGTACACTTTGTGTGGTCTGAGTTGAGGAGCTGTTGGAGAGCTCCAGGTGGTCTTGATTATAGTTCTAACAACTACCTGCAGCCTCCACCAATCCAAACCAAGGAAGCTTCTAATTTGGAGAGGTTGGTTGGACAAATGGCTCAACACTCTAATGCTTTCATGGAAGAGACTAAAGGCAATACCAAGAACACACAGGCTTCTATCATAAATTTGGAGAATCAAATTGGCCAACTGGCAAAACAAATGGCTGATAGAACTCCAGGTACCTTCCCTAGTAACACAGTTACCAATCCGAAGGAAGATTGTATGGCCATCACAATTAGAAGTGGTAAAATACTTCCATCTCCTGAGGTTGAAGAAAAGCTTAATGAAGTTAAGAAGCCAGAAAAAGAAGTTGAAATTCCTTCTAAGGTTGGGAAGCCTCTTCAGAAAGGTGAAGAAAAAGAGTAACCGATTGTTTCTGAAAAGAAGAAAATTGATTCCCGAAATTCCGTGGGAATGTTAGTGGAGCAAAACTATTGAGTTGAACGTGTTAAAATGAAATAATATCAGTTTTTCAATCTCATTGTTGTTTGAGCTACCTTCCATATATTCCTACCCTTTAACCCGACCAAGTTACAATTTGTGAAGTCCTTTTGATTAATTTCTGCATGTGTTTGATTCTTCATTTTTAAGAATTTTTTAGAATATGATCAAGCCTATGGTAGTGTTATAGCTGTGATTGATTGAGTGCTCATGACATTGTTGAGAGTTTATGATATTGGTCAGGCATACATGGCATATTGTGTCTGAGAGTGTCTATTGATTGTTATGTTGGATTAATTGAATATTGAAAGTTGGAAATGGCCTTGAAGGCCGATGCATGCTGGAGGGAAAAACAAAACTTTTTCATTGCGGAACACACATGCATTCAAGATCATGCTTTAGGAAAGCATGATGTTACCTTGTTCGTGAAAACTCGTGATGATCAAGGTAGGTCTGAAGGGTTCAGACCCTCTAACGTTGATCCACACCACCCACTGCGTTTAGGTGCAAGAACTCCTTCTTGTGAAACCGCCAAGTGATCACTACAATGAGGCTTGCTAAGCGCACACTGTGTGATGAGAAAGGCTAGGTAAAAGTGTTTGAAAGAATGAAGCTTTCAATGTGAAAACTTCACAAAAGTGGCGCAGGATAGGAGAAGAGAATGGCTTGGTTGGTTTTCTAAAAACCCTAGAAGGAACATATATATAGAGGCGCACAAGAGGAGCCTATTTGTTAAAAACAAATCAGATTTTTAATCAATAAAAATCCCTTCCAAAAGGGGCGCTCCATCAAAGAGAGAGAGAATAGGATTTGTTGCAAATCAAATCTCATCAAATCTTGCCAACAACATCCTATCATATCTTTATGATATATTAGGTTCAAAACCTAATCAAATATCTGATCATAAATCATCATATAATCAGTTATATGGTGCGCCCCATATAGCCTAAATAATGACCAGATACATTTGAGTAGTTGCATTCAAACTTGAATCAAATCACTCAAATATTCTCCCAACAGATCGTATCTTCTGGAGCTAATTCTGATGACTAACCAACAGCCAAATCAGCACCCCAAATCTTCTTAGATTATGTCCAAAAGATTTCCTCTTGATATGTTCCAACAAGATCTCATCTTATCCTTTTGTTATGAAACAACTTTTCATAGCCAATTCAAATTCGAATTTCAAACATTTGAATTCAAACTTTCAAACACTTAAATTTTAAATTCAAATTCAAATTCTAAATTCAAATTTCAAAATTCAAAATTCAAATTCAAATTTCAAATTTCAAATTTCAAATTCAAATTTCAAAATTCAAATTTCAAAATTCAAATTCAAAATTCAAATTTCAAAATTCAAATTCAAAATTCAAAATTTAAACATTTGATAATTAATTTAACTAATTAAATTAATTAGTAATGTCTTGGACTATCCAAGCCCATTACTTAGATCCATGCGCCCTCCACCCTATCTGTGGAGTTCCAAACTACTTCTTGGGCTAATAACAATTGTTAGGCCCAATACCATTAATGCTAGAGCATCTAGACAATTAGGTGTTAGTGTGTGACCCATTAGGTCCAACATAGCCACTGACATAAATGGGCTTGGGCTCAATAAGCCCACAACCCATCTAATGACAACACAAAGCACTAGCAATGCTTTGTTGCCCCAGAACTAGTTAGATTAGTGACTTGATCATCCTATTGCACATATTTGGTTGCCGTATATATATCCTTTCGTCTCGGTTACCTTCCCATAAAACCTAGGGTAAGGAAACGTATCAACCCCTGCAGTTTAGGGTAAGCTTTATTCGAAATAGGGAATCTTCAATTTACAAACTCTAAAGGCAGATCATCTCATTATCTCTTTTACTATGCATAGATTCCTGAGTCCTTGTAAATGTCATCCCCATTTCCCCGGTTTACAGATAACCTAATCTCTCACAGAGATTTGACGAATTCCTTCAGCTTATCACCCTAGCCCTGTGTTCTTTCAGGACAAGCCCAACAGTATACCTATGAGTCTCCATGTTTCAGGCAGACGAGGTGCACAATCAAAGCATGCCTTCTAGAACACAGTCTAGGTAATAACTTCTGGTCTTAGGAAAGACATACCCAAATATAAAGAGACTACTCTAATGATACTCTCTGTGAGAGTTCCTCATAGAGTCTCTTTGTAGGTCTGTTCAGTGCGAGCTGTACCCTTATAGGTCCACCCACGACTTTAGCTAAGACATCTCCATATTTGTAGCACATGAGGTCTATACCTTGTATCCATATACAAGTAGATAAGTCGTGCTAGTCTTACCCGAGATCACTGACCCCATTCTCAGTATCTCTAGACTAGGAACATAAAATTAGGAATAAACATCCGGTATTCTTGAATCCTCATGATTGTGATCTCATCACAGATACTCAAGAGATACCTATTTTATTCCACGGGGTTTATCAAGTTGTTCATAATATATTAACATTAATATCGAGACAGAATTATGAAACAAGATAAAGAGTGCTTTTATTTATTTGCGACAATATTAAAAAGTTCTACATCTATGTCCTTATTTAATCATAAGATTGTCTCTAGGACACCCAAATACTAACAAATATGTCCTGGATTGCGTCTTGTACATTGCTGGGGACAACAACGTTTAAATCTGGGAATGATTAGATATGCCTCTAGCATATATATGATTTTTAGCCAAAATGAGAAAGAAATCTTGATTAATCTTGGAGAAAAAGGGCTAAAATTACTATTAATTTGATAAATCTCAATCGAAAATTGTGCAACTGATTTCCTTCTAATTTTGTAGGAAACAGGACAAAAAGAGGCACTTTTGGAAGTTCAGGCCAGAGTCCCACGCTAATAGCGTGAAACTCACGCTAGTAGCGTGAGAATCCAGAGACATCCACGCTCATGACGTGAAACTCACGCTAGTAGCGCCAGTCATTATTGCCATCCACGCTCATAGCGTGAGATCCGTGCTAGTAGCGTGAACATCCAGAGACATCCACGCTCATAGTGTGAAACTCACGCTAAGAGCGCCAGATTGCGAAATCACAGCACCGTGTTTCTAAAGGGCAATCTTGGAATATAAAAAGGGGGACTATAAAAAGGATGCTCAGCACAGAATTAGGTATGCTAGACCGAAGGAGACCGTCGTGCAGTCAGAAGGAGAGCTCCGGAGAGAAATTCTTGATCTTCTTTATTCTTCCATCTACATTCTCAAGTAACATTAAATATTGAATTTATCAGCCATGATAATGGTTGGCCAAGTTTTCTTTATTGTAGTTAGGGTCACAAACCTTACGTGAACCGTTGTTACGACGAATTGGTTTATTTCTACTCGTTTATATAAATTTCTTTATCTTTACCTTGTACGAAATTTCTATTTTCTTTGTTAGACTTGATCAATCTAATAGTTGATGATAGTTTGAGGGTTAGAACCCTAGATAGGAATATTGGGGTTTTGATCTTGAAAGGGGGTAAGATAACAATTATTATGCATGCTAGGAATATATGTATATTTAATTGCAGATGCTTTAATTATCGTGTTCCTTGCTTAATTTTCATGAGGGGTTACTAAGGGATTAGGATTCCAATTGAAGTTAAAGGGTTAAATTGCCAAGGGATTGGAATTTAACTAATTAATTCTAGATGATAATTATCTGAGTATTTATATAAATAAGTATTCTTAAATCAATCCAAAGTAAGAAGTATGGATCATATGGTGCGTGCACTCTAGCTACAATGCTTTTCTCATATTTTCACAAATCAATTCTCATTTTTATTGTTCTATTTCTCATAACAAAAAGCCAAAAACAAGTCTTTATTTTCAGTTCTCACTTTTACACAAATCGACAATATTTGTCACAAACTATTTGAACTCCTCCATTCTTGAAAGGAATATTAATTGATATACGATCTCAATCACTGTGGAGATGAACTTTACTTAACATTATATTACTTGTGTGATCGATATACTTGTCGGAGAGCATCAGGGATTTATTGGAACAACAAAGGAAACTCTGGCAAAATTTCTAGAAATTGGCAGAATTTAGTTGAACGTTGGGAGAGCATATCTCCCTCCACATAAGTCCGATAGGGACGTGCCATACGCCGTTTTAAAGCTTGAGATGTCCTCTATCTCGTGTTAAAATTTAAAAATTTTCTGGGTTTCCCGTCGACCTATAGAAGGCAGAGAACACGGACTGCTCATTTGGCCACTACAGTTGTGGCTGTTCTGGTGCGAGTTTGGGAAATTTATTCCTGCTTCATTTCTTAGTAAAATTAGGTGTATGATATGTAAAATTGAAGCTTGAGGTATCTAGTTTCCTGTATAGAAATTTATTCCTGCTTCATTTCCAGAATAATTGATTGAGTGAAGGCTGTTTGGAACCGGTTTGAGGTTGGCTGGCAGATTTGCTTGTTCAACTTCAAATGGCGATATCCGGAGCAAACGAGAACTTTATGACTCGTGTGATAGCTTCCTAAAAAGGTAATTAAGTCTAGAATAAAATAATAGAAGATGAGAGGCTTGTTGAATGCAGTTTGTCCGCAGTAACTAAAAGACTGAACCATGTTCGGCTAGGTGGAAAACGTAAAAGTGAGATTTTAGCTAAGTGGATTTATGGGAACCCCTTAGTGACTTGAGAGAAGTAATATATGTTATAAAAGTAGTTTAAATAATTATTCCGCAAAGAGTTTACAGTTACGGTCACAACTTTTATTTATTACGCTTTATTATTGTTTTAAATGCTCGCGTAATAAAACGGAAAAAGTTTACTCGCATTTTTATAAATGAATTGCTTTGATTGTATCTGCGCTTAATATCATAATTAATGTTAACAATATCGGTGTACAACGGGCTGTTACATTAATCATTTTAGTTAAAACTAATACTTTTTTATTTAATATTTAAATAAAAGATCTTTCACTTTTTCTATGATGATTTTTGTTTATCTAACTACAAAATATAATAATTTTAACTAAAATTATATAGTTTTAAATTCTTTAAAAGGTAAAACACTAATTCCTTTAAATATAAAAAAATTATAATTATAAATTCTTTTAATAATGTTTAGGTGGATTTGAATGTATGTTCCAAAATCATATTTACTCTTTTAACCACTATGCCCAATAAATTTTAGAGTAAAGCCCATTTTGGGTCCATGTAAGAACCCGCACCGCTAATTAAGGAAATTAATTAGATAATTATGAGATAATTCCATAATTGACCCTAATAATTATTATGAGGCTTTAATAATTATAGTAAGTGAGTAATAATGTTGAAAGTCGCTTTTCTGACAAAAAACGCAGATACCGGTTCTGCTAGTCGATATAAATGCGTACTGAAAAAGTATCCCGGAAAATTATAATAAGTGCATGATAATTACTAGAATAATATATAGGACTTGTCAAACAAGTTTCAAGTCCAAATAATGAGAACTGGTGCTAGAAGCTGATATTGGCTATGAAAAGCGCGTACCGGAAAGGTGCTCAGAAAAATATAAGAAAAATATGATAATTCTTGTAAAATTGAGTAGGTTAAGAATCCAAAGTTTGGGATTAAAATGCTAAGCGTAGCAATTAAAGTTAATATTGCGTGTTAAATTGTTAAGTGGCTATATATACACTTACTAAGGGCACAATGCCCTAGAAAACTGCCTCTTCTTCGTGGGTTTTGGTGGCTGGTCTGGTTGTGTCACTGTTTCATCCCTTTCTTCACCATTTCTTGAGCTTTAAGGCTTTTTCTTCCTTGAAAGCTTCTCTTAAACACTTGTGTGAGGGAGAGTCACCTTTGGGAAGGGGTTTGTGGTGCTGTTTCTGAGTAAGGAGGTCAGCTTGAGGGAGTGTTGGGGGCTGACTTTGGGTTGGTTGAGTGAGAGAACCTTGTGCTTCATTTTTGAGGTCCAAGGAGCCACCTTTGGTGAGAAAGAGCCTTGCTTGTCTTCCATTTTCGCACACCCTGTGTGGTCAGTAGTTGATGGGTTGTTGGTGAGCTCCAAGAGCATCTCCATCCTCTGTTTTGGGCTTGTGGTATGATCATCACACTTTAACTTGAGTTTTATGCTTAAAAATAGAACCTTGATGCATCTAAAGGCTAAAAGATGATAACTTAACGTTGGGTAATGTCAAACACACCTAGAAATGCATGTTTAAGTGTTTATAAGTTTATAATCGGTAAAAACCCAACCTTGGAAGGATATCTTCACGAAATGCAGTTTCTGCATTCTGTCGTGAAATATCCGGATATCTGCCCGTGAAATACCCGGATATTTGATATCCGGATATGGGATTTGGATATCCGGATATTGGATATCCGGATATGGGAATCTGGATATCCGGATATTGTATATCTGGATATGGTCAGTGAGATATCCGGATATTGCATATCCGGATATGCCCCGAGGAATATTCAGATTTTCTGGGATTTCGAAGAACAGTAGCTGTGCTGTGAGGACAGTAGGCTATTGGGGGTTTGTGGACCCTAGAGTGATGAAGTTGAACTTCTGTAATTAATGAACTAAGTCAGAATCATGTGATTAAGGGCTTGTGGCTTTGTTGGAAGCCTTAAGACGTAAATCGTTAAAGGAGAACGTTGTTTTTATGTTAATGCTTTTGAGCTATGTATGTTGATACACTTGCTGGTCCTAAATCAGATTGTGATCTGTTGTGTGTTGGACTTGAGCTGTGAGGACTCTCGGTATTGGATAGTGAGCTTGCAAGGTAAGCTTTCGTGTCCTCGGTTTAGCCATGCTGTGGTTCCACCATGTCCCATGGGGCTATGGTTATATGCATGTTGTGTTACATGTTTTTGATGTTTTGGAAATGCTATTGAGTTGTTATATGCTTGTGCCTTTATGATATGCATGTGATGTTCCACCTATACGGTAAGCCTGAGTATGTGGTACATACAAGATGGTGAGGTTGTGGGTAAGGTGCAAGCGGTGTTCCTTGTACTACATGTAGGTATAGACGTATTCCTGCATTTCTCTGGCCAGTAGATAGTGATAAACACACATGGCATGAATATCTATTGCACTGCATAGTTTTGGAACTTATATTGATATAAATTCTTATAGAACTTATATTGCACATGTAAGTGAGCTTGGGGTGGAAGATCCTTGAGGACCCCTTCTCTTACTGAGATTTCTCGTTTAGAGATCTCACCCCACATTTGGGGAATGCTTATTTCAGGGTCAGGTAATGTTGAGACCTCAGGCGGCAGGAGGCCGGAGCTGAGTTAGATAATGATGACATTATATGCTGACATGTTGGATGCTGGATATGCTTGCTGTTTTTATGCTTTTGCTTCATGTTATGATTTTGGATTATCTTGTTGAGACGCTGTTGATTTGGTGAGCATGGGGATTGTCCATGACACATAGACTAGTTATGTCTAGCTTTTGTTAGAGTTGTTTTAATGTGTCAAGATATTGTCCGGATTACGTGATGTAATGTCGTGACTTAGATACTCACTTTATATGTTATATTGAGGTATTTCAGTAGATGTCTTATTGCCATTTACATTCAGGCGATATTTTATGAAATTGATTAAGTAATCAAGTTGGTAATTGATAATGACGTCATAATTGAAAAGAAAAAGAATATTTCGCATTTTAATTAAGCGTAGCTTAATACGATGTAATGATAACACTACCGGATAAATACGGGGTGTTACAGTCCACAACAAAACACATTCTCCCCAATTTAGTCCCTTACAAAAAAATTAGTCCCGAGGTCCCAAGAAATTCAAAGTAGACCTATTTAGTTGAAATCGCGGCCCCTCACAAATTCAAAAAAGATCCATATTAGTCCCTCAATAAGACTAAAATGGGTTCACCTTTAATTTCATAGGGTCCAGACAACTAATTTTTTTTGTAAGGGACTAAAGTGAGGATCGTGTCTTTTTGTTAGGGACCCAAGAGGGGCTTTACTCTAAATTTTACAAACTAATAATCAAATACCCACATTATTTGATAAAATTTAATTTCTCCCTCCTAATTTATTTTTCATTCCTGGGCGGTACACTCCTCAATTTTTCTTCCCATTCTTATTTTCATCTCTGTTTTTCTCAAAGTTGCCCTAGAGTATTTCTTTCCTTTAAGATTGCATTTTTGTTTATTAATGGCGTTTGTAATGGCGTTTGGAGGTGTTTGGAGTTGAGTTTTTGTTCTAATCTCTGTGCCGCCAAGGTCTTTCATTTTGAGTGGTGGAGTAGCAGTTGCAGGAATTTCCAAAGGATCTAGTTGCTTAACCCAAAACATTGCATCATTGTTGTAAGATTTATAAATTCAGCAAAAGTACAAATGTCTTGCACATGATGAGAATATGATGAGGAAGACTTTTGATTCCAAAGTATCAACTTTGTTGTCACATCACTTGCATAGGATTTGAAATGGGAAGGAGAAAGACATATGGATTAAGGATGACGCTTTGGCTAACATGAAAGAGATATGGTCTTCAGATGAATGGTAAATAAAGTCTAAAAAAAAGCAAAATAGAGCTTGTTATGAAGGAGCTTCCCATGTTGTAGGCTCCATTCCATTTACCGAGCACAAAAAAAGATTGGTAACTAATTTAAATTATAAGTTTCAACAATTATAAAAAATTATTCAATGTTTCTATCATGTTTGATTAGCTGAATTTTTGTATTGTAGATGAAAGATCCTGCGGCCCCTCACAAATTCAAAAAAGATCCATATTAGTCCCTCAAAAAGACTAAAATATGTTCACTTTTAATTTCATAGGGACCAGACAACTAATTTTTTTTGTAAGGGACTAAAGTGAGGATCGTGTTTTTTTGTTAGGGACCCAAGAGGGGCTTTACTCTAAATTTTACAAACTAATAATCAAATACCCACATTATTTGATAAAATTTAATTTCTCCCTCCTAATTTATTTTTCATTCGTAGGCGGTACACTCCTCAATTTTTCTTCCCATTCTTATTTTCATCTCTGTTTTTCTCAAAGTTTCCCTAGAGTATTTCTTTCCCTTAAGATTGCATTTTTGTTTATTAATGGCGTTTGTAATGGCGTTTGGAGGTGTTTGGAGTTGAGTTTTTGTTCTAATCTTTGTACCACCAAGGTCTTTCATTTTGAGTGGTGGAGTAACAGTTGGAGGAATTTCCAAAGGATTTGGTTGCTTAACCCAAAACATTGCATCATTGTTGTAAGATTTATAAATTCAGCAAAAGTATAAATGTCTTCCACATGATGAGAATATGATGAGGAAGACTTTTGATTCCAAAGTATCAACTTTGTTGTCACATCACTTGCATAGGATTTGAAATGGGAAGGAGAAAGGCATATGGATTAAGGATGACGCTTTGGCTAACATGAAAGAAATATGGTCTTCAGATGAATGGTAAATAAAGTCTAAAAAAACAAAAACAAAATAGACCTTGTTATGAAGGAGCTTCCCATGTTGTAGGCTCCATTCCATTTACCGAGCACAAAAAAAGATTGGTAACTAATTTAAATTATAAGTTTCAACAATTATAAAAAATTATTCAATGTTTCTATCATGTTTGATTAGCTGAATTTTTGTATTGTAGATGAAAGATCCTGCAACAGATCCAAATTCAGTAGGTTGGTTGCTATATGAGAAGATGCATATAGTTAAAAAGGACGGTTCGTTGACTTCCCAGAGATCAAAGAAAGTTGCTGTAATTTGTTTTCCATTACCTATAAAGTTATGGACAGTGTTGACTTTAGTCACCTTTAGTATACTTAATAATAGTATCAAATGTGTGTCTACTTAAAATTATGATATGATTAAATTTTTCCTTATAAAACAAATTTGGTTTCTAACTCGTAATCTTTGTAAGTTTTATTAAGTGATGTTGATAACTTGATTATGTTCGTTTGGTTGCTACCTTAAAAGCAACTTAAATATGTTCATTTGTAATTTTTGGTTTAATTCATGATATTACTTGGTAATCTGCATAACTATGTTGGCAGAAAGCTATAGGTATGTTGCTACCTTTTATTGGAACACCATTTTTGAAATATATATATGTTTATAGAATTGCCACATGTAATTTGTTTATTTTTAGGATAAATTCTTTGAGCAGAAGAATGAACATGATATGGTGATTGGAAATGATGCATCTACCGGCCAATCTGATAATGAATTATTCCTGCAGACTGTTAGGGTATAAGCAAAAGGGACACATTTTTGGTTTAGGTGCAGAGGCAAGTAAATACAAGGCTTAACAGAAGTCTGCTAGTTCGTCTCAAGGAGTCTCTGCAAATGAGTATAATCGTATGAGAGAGATAGTGACAACCATATCCACCCAAAATCAAGAAATGCAAACAGAGATGGCTATTATGAAAGAGCAGTTGAAGATTTTGATGGCTCGTGTGTCTATGCCCACTGCTACACCTCTTGCTCGTGAGGCACACAATGAGGTTCAAGTTGGTGATGATGCGGAAGATGATGTCTATGATGTTGACTTACACGAAGATACTTTATAGTTATTTTATGATCTTTTAATACATTTTGTGAACAATACTTATTAGTTGATATTGTAGGTTGATACATTTATTATTTTTGCTTTTATGATACCTTTTATCATTAAAACTTTTTAACTATTTGATTATGACTATAATGGCTTGTATGGTTATAATTATTATAAGTTTCAAACTAGCTTTGATTGGTTATATGACTTTGATGATTTATATTATGACGATTATCATGTATAAATTTTGTTAAAAAAAATTCAAAATATTTTATTGAATATATTTTGAAAGTAGGGATGGAATTAGGGATGAAAAAATTGTCCCTAAAATTTTGAAAGTAGGGATAAAATTAAGGACAGACAAAATCCCTCCCAAATAGGGACGGACAAAATTCTTCCATAATTTCATCCATATTAGGGACGGATTCCTACCTTTTACAACTCATAATTTTTAACAACAGTAGGGACGAAAAACACATGTTAGAGATGGATTTTATTCCGTCCCTATTAGGGACGGAACTAAAATTCTGTCCCAAAACATTAGCTAGGAGCAATTCAGGGATAAAAATTGTTCCGTCTCAAATTTCGTCCCTAAATAATTTAGGGACGAATTTATGACTTTTAGGGACGAAATTTGTCCATCCCTAATACCAATTTTTTAGTAGTGATTGTAGCGATTTGTCAAGCACCCTTGAAACTTTACCGTTAGTGAAATATTCAAGTATATTTATAATTTTTAATATAAATTATAGAATTGTATATAATTACAGGGTCATGTGGTTCAACCAGTGATCCACTGGTTGAACCAGTAACCTAGTAACCTGTAACAGCCCATTGTACACCGGTATTGTTAACATTAATTATGATATTAAGCGCAGTTACAATCACAGCAATTCATTTTTAAAAATGCGAGTAAACTTTTTTCGTTTATTACGCGAGCATTTAAAACAATAAACAGCGTAATAATTAAAAGCTGTGATCGTAACTGTAAACTCTTTGCGGAATACTTGTTTAAACTACTTTTAAAACTTATTTTACTTACTACAAGTCACTAAGGGGTTCCCATAAACCCACTTAGCTAATTTCATACTTTTACGTTTTCTACCTATCCAAACATTGTTCGGTCTTTAATTTTCTGCGGATAAACCACATTCTATAAGCCTCCCATATTTTGATATGTTATTATGCACTCAATTACCTTTCTAGGAAGCTATCACATGAGCTATTTAGAGCTCGTTTGCTACGGATATCTCCGTTTGAAGTTGTACAAGCAAAACTGCCAACCAACCCCAAAACAGCTCCAAACATCCCTCACTCCACGAATTACTGCAGAAAGTCCACTCAACCAATTGCTCTCAAATTTTTATACAACAAACGAGACACCTCAATCTTCAATTTTACATATCATACACCTAATTTGACCAAGAAATGAAGTGGGAATAATTTTCCCAAAACCGGTCCAGAACTGCCACATGTGCAGTGAGCAAATGGTCAGTCTGCACTCTCTGCCTTCTCCGTGCCGACGTTCATCCCAGAACTTCACCAAAATTTACCACAACATATAGGACATCTCAAGCTTCAAAATGGCGTATGGAACGTCCTTATCGGACCTCTGTGGAGGGTGATATGCTCTCCCGAAGTTCTCCTAAATTATGCCAATTTCTAGAAATTTCGTCAGAGTTTCCTTTGTTTTTACAAAAATCCCCAAATTTGCCAATGTGATTTAAGACTTCAAATGTACCTAATAATCATCTGGTGGCACACACAAGGGCTAGAAATGCCTTGAGGCTCTTACAACCCATCACAGTTTATATTCAATTACTCTTCTTCCACCACTTTACTTATTATTTTCAATTTAACATGTTTCAATCACCATAATTCGTTTGCATGCATTCTTTACATCATAAAACATAAATCAATCCTAGAGTAGGCCTATTGCCCTTTCATCATGTTACATATCTCCATATTACAACAATTCATGTACAATTACAATTCTTTCAAATGACACCTTACACTTTACACTTTAAAATCTTCAAATGACATAATACATATTCCAAAATAGACATGGTAATTCAAGACTAAACGTAGGCAAAATAAATCATGAACATAATGATACCATAATCCTAATCACATGCATTGTTCCTGAGCTAAATCTAGCCTAGGCCCAATGGCCAACAAAATGCAAAATGACAAGTCCTATGTCCAATCATCCTACGGGCTCTTGCCCGCTGCTCCTGCACCACTCCTAACTCCTGAAATAAAGCCCCCAAGACGGGGTGAAATATACGAATATATCTCAGTAACCCAGAGGTTCTGGAGAAAACTCCGCCCAATGGCTCACTTCGATGCATATAAATAACATAAAATAACATCTTGAAAACGGGATAAAGCAAGGGATTTAGAGAAACTAGGGAATATAGGGATACAAAATACGACGAAGCTGGAATGGTCGATGCCAATACCACGCAACGTCCTGCCTAATGGCTCGACATATAAGCCTACGGGTCTCAACCAAGGCGTGTTCCTAGAACATCCAACTGAGGCACCCCTCCCATCCATATACACCTGAGACTTCCTAGTGTGCTCCTATCCGGATCACACACCACGACCCTAGGTTAACTGGAACTCCCTCTCGGAGACCTATCCAGTGAAAGTCTGCAACGCCCGAAGGCAAACTGTCTACTGGCAAGATACTCGGTACATCCTATGTACCAACATACATACTAAATGCATGATCATGTTATTCTACATTACTTATATACACTTCCTACCATCACCCTAAATGGGCATGGTGGAACACACAAGGGGATCAAGCCCCAGTACCAAGAGATTACCTGTATAGTCCTCTTCACTTAGCTCCCAGTAATATATTCTCCGAGCTCTTTATACAGCAGAAATACCTACACATAGGACATTCCCAGTTACTTAAAATTCATACAACACATGCAAGTCATCAATTACACAAGCATGGTTCCAATTACTCACCTCAATCCCACTTGGTCCGGGACCAAGGGCAATCCACCGAACTCAAGGTTCGGGGTTCAAATCAACGTACGACAACCTACAACAACCATGTACGAAACATCAATACACGGCAAATTTATCAAAGTACGAAAACTTCAAAAAAACTCACCTACACAAGGTAGGCTCGGCCTTGGTAGTCTTATTTTACATTTTATTTTTCTAAATTTTCCTTCTCATTTTCTTAGGCATCCTTAGGTTACCGTAAGGCCATACAAGTGCTACTTTTCATTTTACGTCTTTCAAACATCGTTTTGCCTAATATTTTGCCCTAGGTTCAATTAACCACTCAACACTACCAAACATTTTTCCATTGGTTTTCCAACCTTTCAACCACCACACAACCCATCTAATTACCATTTAACACATAATACATCACTCGAACAATTTTCAACAACATCAATTCCCTAATTTTTCTTTAAAGGGTCGAATTCACAATGGTGTACTTCCAAGGAATTTTCATCAATTTTAACTACTCCACACCTCATACAATCCTATTATATCATCATACAATCATACCACAATCCCATTATACAATCCTAACAATAATTTCAAACCCAATGTCATGACATCATCAAATTTTTCTAAGTTAAAAATCATATTTTTCACGAATAATTTTTATTGCATTTATGGCTCCTACACATCATTCTAAGACACATTCATCTACAAATATTTTCCATTTGAGCTCTCTAACAACACAAATCAATAAAACCCCCTTTAGGGTTCATGAATTAAATCCAAAGATTAAACCGTTAAAATGATGAAGAAACTTACTCAAAATCTAGGCACAAGGCTCCTACAAGACATACTAAACCATTGGAGCTCCAAACAACTCCATGAACACAAAAATTCCAAGGAAATTTGTGGCTGATTTTTGCTTCTTTCTCACAAATGAGAGGGTTTCAAGGCTAATGGATGGTATGGTTGGGTCCGGATCATCGTTTACTTAAAGATTGGTGACAAACTTTTTGGATTTTGGTGGTTGGATGATGGAGTTTGAAGATGGCAACTTCCCCCCTTTTTTCCATGAAGAACACGATTTTTAGAGAGAGAAGAGAGGTTTTAGATGATGATGAATAGTGTTGGTCCATGTGGCTAAGTCCACTTAAGTGAGGTGGGCCCCACCGCCACCTCACGCGATTTTTAAAATTATTTCGAATCTCCCTCTGATTCCACTAAACGTCCATAAATTCACAACCTATTTAGAAACTCTAATTTTTATCATTAACCATTGTCCTTTAATTACCCTTGATCAGATGAATCCGGAGTTTTCTGGTCGTTCGGAGAAAATGTTGTTTTAAGCTATTGTGCGCGCTGTTGGCACGCTTCCCCAAACTTACTTATTTCCATCAAATTTTATCAAAAATCATATTCCCTAGTTCTATAAACCATTTATAACTTGTATTCAAAACCTAGAGCTCAAAACTCAATTGGCACATTTTACGATGCAATCGTACCGCAGTATTTTTACCCGGTAAAAACACTATTCACTGAATCTTCTGAAACTTGCCTATCCACTCAATTTTTCGTTTTGAATCTATTTCTAGGGTTATTTTTATCATCTTAGACCTTCTACTAAATTTCCTTCCTAGGGTTGTGTGCATGGCTAATTTACCGTTTTGCCCTTTCTTTGAATTTAGGCCTAATTTTCAGGATTTTCACTAATCCTTCCCTTTAATTCTCATTTAATATATTAATTTATGATTTAGAAATGTGAGGTGTTATATGACCCAGTACCTCGACCGGGTCAATGATCGGACCAGTTTTAATAACATTGATTCAAATTACTTAATTCATCACGCCATCATCTTTAGCCACCACCGACAGCAACAAAAACCACAACCTCTAGCTAACGCCACATCCAACCATAGAATACAAACCATCACCACCATCATTCAGCCACCACAATTGTCACTGGTCCTCACCATTGTCGTCGCTATCACAACCGCCAAACAGTTACTGCCACCACTTCAATTGGCCACCTCTACCTGCCACCACCATACCAACTTCCACTACAACCACCAACCAATGTTACTTGCCACCAACCACCAATATTGACAACCAATTTAAAACTTCATTTTTAAAAATGTATTTTGTGAGGATATTATTTTTTATTTTGAAAAATTGTGGAAGTTATTCACTTATTTTAATAAATTTTATTCAAAAGGGTGACATTTATTTATTTATTTTAAATTTAAAACAATAATTGATACGTAAGTAAAGAAAATTAGGAGTTTCAAAATCAATATTAAAACATCATATGAAATTATGGTAATTTTATTTTTTTTCATGTCATATTATGACATCATATGGTTCACCTTAAACACCAGATTGGATAACATTATCATATTAGATTGTTCATCTAGTCCACATCAAACATAAGAGAAGATATAAGCTTATCTGGCCTATAACATTTTTTACTTTTATCCAACCCTCTAATCATATCCATTCTAATCAAATCATGTCCACCAATTGGGCCTTTCTAATCACAAATGGGAAACTTAACCACTCTAAAATTTCTTATGAATAAGCTTATCAATTAAGAGTTATATATCCTCGTTCATTCATTCACTAATTATGTTTTTTCTTTTCTCTATTTATTCTAGCTTTTTTGTTCACGTAATGGAATAGTAATGATAGGGATACACATTTTGCTTTTATTGCCCTTATTTTGTTTTGAAATATTTTTCCTTTTTTTGACTTTTTCTTTTGGATATTTGCATGAGAATGAGGAGAGTATCACTTACACATATGATAGCATTGCGGAAGAACGCATCTTCGGTAATATGACATTGGTATTGTTTTGTTTCTTTCCTTTTAAATTGAGTTTTTAACAAATTATTTATCAAAATAATTGTGTAGTGTTAATAAAAATAAATAATAAGTATTAAGACCATAATTATCTAAGATAGCAATCATTTTATTAATTTATGTCATAAAGATATTGGCTAAAGATTATTTAGTGTCATGTATTAAAGAATTCAAATTATTTAATTCATCACGCCATCGTCTTTTGCCACCACCACCAATAACAACAAACCACAACCTCGAGCTAACGCCACCTCCAACCATAGAACACAAACAATCACAACCACCATGATCATTCTGCCACCACAATTGTCATTGGTCCTCACTGTTGTCGTTAGTATCACAACCCTCAAATAGCTACTACCACCACTTCACTCGGCAACCCCTACCTGCCACCACCATACTGACTTTTCCCACAACCACCAATCAATGTTACTAACCACCAACCACCAATATTGACAACTAATTTAAAACTTCATTTTTTCAAATGTTTTTGGAGAGGATATTATTTTTTATTTTGAAAAATTGTGTAAGTTATTTACTTATATTAATAAAATTTTCTCAAAATTATGACATTTAAAATTTTTAAAAATTTAAAATGATAATTTATACTTAAGTAAACAAAATTAGAAATTTAAAATCAATATTAAAAAATCATATGAAATTATATTAAAAATATTTTTATTTTTTTTCATATCATATTATGACATCATATGGTTCACCTTAAACACCAGATTGGATAACATTATCATATTAGATTGTTTATCTAGTCCACATCAAACACAAGAGAGGAAATAAGCTTATCAGGCCTATAATGTAACACCTCGTAGTACTCCGGTTGTTAACATACATGATATTTAACATTCACAGCGGAAGATTTTATTTGAAAAGGAATAAAACATCTTATAAAAATACGAGTAAACTTTTTCCAAAACATTTTATAAAAATATTTCTAAAAACATTCACGTGAGATACTGCAAAAGCGTAAATCTAAATATACATCTAATAATTAATCCCATGAGCCAGTATTAGTAGCCATTGACCATCAAGATATGACATCAAGTGTCATTCATGACGGAGTCTCACGGACAGCATAACAGCTGTATTTTGGATAACTGAGAACCTGGTCCCACACATATAGTTAACCTGATAAATATAATAATTTAAACAGACAGCTTGCAAGTCCCACACGGACTACAATCCCTTCAATGGGTCAATACAAACAAGAAGGCTCGATGTCCAAATTAACTGAATGCATACATCAAGTCTATATTAATTCAAATTATAAAAACATCTTTAATTAATCCATAGCTCTAAGGATACAATCATGAGCCTAAATAAACACATACAATAATCTCCATAAAATAATTTAGCATGTTAACAAGTCTACATGCTAACATCAAATCTAAACATAATATAAAATCATCAACTGCATCATCATCTACTCCAATGTGGGGGCCTTGCCCCTAGAAGCATCACCACTACTCTGGGTACTTGAAATGATGTCCCCAAACGGAGTGAGATAACAACATCTCAGTAAGCTCAAGGTTCATAGAGGATCCTCTAATCCCCTGAGCCCACTTCCTGCATGACAAGTCAGATATAAAGCATATAATACAAACATACAGCAAAAACATAGCATCATCATATCATCCTTGTGTAACCCCAGGGTCAAAGCCATAGACGGTTACACATGTGTGACTTCCAGGGTCAAGCCATAGACAGTCAACACAACCTCAGTATGATACAGCTCCCAGAGTCAAGTCATAGGCAGCCTACATACCATGATCACTGGCCAGGATCCTCATAACATATATCATCAGTGCATCATCATAACATCAAGATCATATAACAACTATATGAATGTGAATGAATGCACATATACATCATACCATATACTTTCATACAATATAACCATAATGCCCACCATCATAGTGGGGCCACAAGAGAGAGGAGTCAACTAGAACTAGCAGCTTACCTCTGGGAGCTTAGCACAATCCCACACTCCAATAGTATACGTATGCTCCAACAAAATCCTCAAGTGTATGGTTCTCTATGCACACCTAGAGTAGGAACCATTCACATCATTAATTACATATTAATTAATCAAGTCATATCCACGACTTAATCATTTAATGATTCCACTTTTCATACTCATATGCCAATAATATGCCCATTACAAGTCTAGACCAATTATTACATAATTATGTATTTTAGTGCAGTCTAACAAGCTACCTAAATCTTCAATTAATTACATAACTTAGAATCACATGCAAGGCTCACTTAGGTAACTTAGATTATTTTCAACTCATCCAAGCCATATTTATGATTATTATAAGTTACTAAGGGTTCCCCTAAGCCCACTTAGCTTACATATCACTTTTACGGTTTTCCCATAACTGTACATGCTTCTATTTTCTAGTTATTGAGCATAACTAACTTGTTATAAAATTCTCATCTTTTAGTATGTTAATCTAGACTCATATACCTTTCCAACAAGGTATCACATGCCTCATTTGGAGTTTCCTAGCTCCGGTTATCACCATTTGAAGTTGGATAAGCAAAACTGTTTGCCAACTCCGAACAGAGCCGAAAACATCCTTTACCACTTCTGCAATTATGGAAAATATACTAAATCAATTGCTCCAAAAATTTTATATAGACAACTAGACACCTTTATCTTTAATGCAACATATTATTAGCCTAATTTGAGTAAGTACAGAGGGAGAAAAAATTCGTGGAAGTTGCACTCATGTATAACGCCCCTGCACATGGCCTCCCTGTGCAGTCCTCACTCAAACAAACATACAGAATGGAATACATCTTCAATTGATACCAAATTTTGACACCACATAGCTCACATCTCAAGCTTCAATTTGATATAAGGAACAGCCCTATATGACATCTGTTGAGGGAGATATGCTCTCCTCAATTTTTCCTAAAAACTCCATGCTTTGATTCTGCCCTCTTCATTAATATTAGGGTTTAGGGTTAAAATTAATAAATGTGACACCTTTGGGGACTAAAGACATAAAGGACTTAATTAAACCATGAAAGTGTGTTAAAAAGACAAGTAAAAACCTTAATCTTATGACTATGCAATTCAGCCATATGGATATATATTAGGGTTTGATGTCTTAAAATGGTTCTAAGACTTAATTAGGACACTAATGGAGGGACCAAGTGAGGTGGATTAAGCATATCAGGCCTATAACATTTTTTACTTTTATCCAACCCTCTCATCATATTCATTCCAATCAAATCCTGTCCACCAATTGGGCTTTCAAATCACAAATGGAAAGATTAATCCACTCTAAAATTTCTTATTAATATGCTTATCAATTAAGAGTTACATATCCTTATTCATTCATTCACTAATTACGTTTTTCTCTTCTCTAATTTTTTTGGATTTTTTGTTCACGTAATGGAATGGTAATGATAGGAATACACATTTTGCTTTTATTGCTCTTATTTTGTTTTGAAACGTTTTTCTTTTCTTTTTTTAACTTTTCCTTTTGGATATTTGCATGAGAATGAGGAGAGTATCACTTACGCATACGATAGCATTGCGGAAGCACGCATTTTCAGTAATTTGACATTGGTATTGTTGTGTTTCTTTCCTTTAAATTGAGTGTTTAATAAATTATTTATCGAAAAATTGTTAATAAAAACAAATAATAAGTATTAAGACAATAATTTTTTTCGTAAATGGAAGACAATAATTATCTAAGATAGCAATTATTTTATTAATTTGTGTCATAAAGATATTGACTAAAGATTATTTAATGTCATGTATTAAAAAATTCAAATTGTTTTGTATACAAAAAAAAAATTCAAATTGTTTAATTCATCACGTCATCGTCTTTAGCCGCCACCACCACCAACAACAACAAACCACAACCTCGAGCTAACGTTACCCCAACCATAGAACACAAACCATCAACCATCATTCAGCCACCACAATTGTCATTGGTCCTCACCGTTGTTGTCACTATCACCAACCCCCAAACAACTACTACTACCATTTCAATCGGCCACCCATACCTACCACCACCATACCGACTTCCACCACCACAACCACCAACCAATGTTATTGGCCACCAACCACCAATATTGACAACCAATTTAAAACTTAAATTTTTAAAAATGTATTTGGTGAGGATATTATTTTTTATTTTGAAAAATTGTGTAAGTTATCTACTTATTTTAATAAATTTTAATCGAAATTGTGACATTTAAATTTTTTAAAAATTTAAAACAATAATTTACACATAAGTAAAGAAAATTAGAAGTTTGAAAATCAATATTAAAAAATCATATGAAAATACATTAAAAATGATATTTTTAATTTTTTCATATTATATTATGACATCACATGGTTCACGTTAAACACCAGATTGGATAATATTATCATATTAGATTGTTTACTGTAAGAACCTGCACCGCTAAATTAGGAATATTAATTAATTAAATATGATTTGAGAAAATAATTCCATCATTTACATAGGATAATTATAGAGGAATTATAATAATTAATATTAAGTCATGTTTCAGAAGAAAAGTGCGAACCTTGTGTATTTCGTGGTATAAATATGTACTCGTGAAATGACCCGAAAAATAGAATAAAAATATGAATATTTCTAGAAAATATACTAGGTTAACATTTTAAAGCTTGAGAGAAAAACGATTAAAAGTGGTATTAGAACTAAGACAAGATGTAT
Source organism: Gastrolobium bilobum (assembly GCF_033153095.1). Taxonomy (NCBI): domain Eukaryota; kingdom Viridiplantae; phylum Streptophyta; class Magnoliopsida; order Fabales; family Fabaceae; genus Gastrolobium; species Gastrolobium bilobum. The sequence goes on from NW_026900051.1 coordinate 41,515, forward strand.
TAAGTGAGAAGGGTTTTAAATAGCTTGACACATAATATCCTCATTTCTTCATGAAACCTACGTAGAACACTCTTGGAAACTTAGCATTTTCTCTCTTCTTCCTCTCCAAACAAGAACAAGCCTTTCTCCATGAAAATACCTGAAGACTCCACCTTTATTCATATCTCTTCCACTTGAAAGCAAGCATCTTGTAGGGGGAAACCTATTCTTAGGGTGTCTTATATTCTGCCATGGGGAGTTTGAGAGCTTTCATCTTTATTTTGTTGGTTTGAGTTGCTTGTACACCACTTGTCATCACCAAGAAGCTACCTTTGTGAAGAAATTAAAGAACCCAACTTAAGAGCTTGAATTCGTATACACTTCTGGGCAGTAGCTTATAGTTGCTTCAAGGCCTTCAAAGTCACTTCCTTTTGTGTTCTTAAGCTTTCGGTATATGCTTCTTGTAAGAACCCGCACCGTTAATTAAGGAAATTAAGTAATTAATAATGTGAAATTAGGAAATAATTCCATAATTGACCCTAATAATTATTATAATTATTATGAGTCTCTAATAATTATAGTAAGTGAGTAAGAATGCTGAAAGTCGCTTTTCGAAAGAAAAGTGCAGATACCGGTTCTGCTAGTCAGTATAAATGCGTACCGATAAAGTATCCCGAAAAATTATTATTAGTGTATGATGATTACTGGAATAATGTGTAGGACTTGTAAAACGAGTTTCAAGTCAAAATAATGAGAACTGGTGCCAGAAACTGGTACTGGCTATGAAAAGCGCGTACCAGAAAGGTGCTCGAAAAAATATAAGAAAAATATGATAATTCTTGTAAAATTGAGTAGGTTAAGAATCCTGAGTTTGGGATTAAAATGCTAAGCGTAGCAATTAAAGTTAATACTGTGTATTTATTGGTTAAGTGACTATATAAGCTTAGTGCACATGATCCTAGGTCATAAATTGCTGCCTCTTACGTGAGTTTTGCTGAGTCTTGAGTCAGCCACCATCTTGCCACCTTCTCCTTCATTGTTGTGAGCCAAGGAGCTTCTTTTCTCCTTGGTTTCTTCTCCAAAACACCTTGGGTGAGTGGGAATACTTGGGTGAGTGTGTTGTGAGCTCTATTTCTGAGTTGGTGGGCTGTCTTGAAGGCCTTTGGGTGCTGACTTTGGGAGTTGGTGTAGTTGAGCCATGGTCATGGCATTTTAAGGTCCAAGTGGTGACCTTTGGTGTGAAAGAACCAACCTTTGTGAAGGCATTTTCGTTTGGTGTTCAAGTCAGAACCTTGGAGCTGTTGTGTGAGATCCAAGAGCATCCTTTTTGCTGAGTTTTAGCTTTGGTAAGTTGTAACAACCTTGGTCTTGAGTTTTGTTGCTTAAAGATGAAGTCTTGGCATGTCAAGGGGTTAAACAAGTAACCAACTGTCATATGAACATAAATGAACCTTAATATGCATGTTTAAGCTTCTGGAAGTGTTAAAAATGGAACCTTGGAAGGATATCTTCGCGAAATGCAGAAACTGCATTCTGTCGCGAAATATCCGGATATTTCCCGTGGAATATCCGGATATTGATATCCGGATATGGATATCGGGATATGGATATCCGGATATGGGGATCTGGATATCCGGATATTGATATCCGGATATTGCCAGAGTGATATCCGGATATTGGATATACGGATATTGCCTGTGAGATATCCGGATATTGGATATCCGAATATGTCCCCGTGGAATATCCGGATATTCTGGGTTTTCGAAGAACAGTAGTTGTACTGTTCATACAGTAGGCTATTGGGGGTTACCTTAGAGCTGTTGTGAGAGCTCCAAGAGCACCCTTTTGCTGACTTTTAGCTTTGGTAAGTTGTACCAACCTTGGTCTTGAGTTTTGTTGCTTAAAGATGAAGTTTTGTTTTTTAGCAATGAACCTGAATATGCATGTTTAAGCTTCTGGAAGTGTTAAAAATGGAACCTTGGAAGGATATCTTCGCGAAATGCAGAAACTGCATTCTGTCGCGAAATATCCGGATATTTGCCGTGGAATATCCGGATATTGATATCCGGATATGGGGATCTGGATATCCGGATATTAATATCTGGATATTGCCAGAGTGATATCCGGATATTGCCTGTGAGATATCCGGATATTGGATATCCGGATATGTCCCCGTGAAATATCCAGATATCATACAGTAGGCTATTGGGGGTTTGTGGACCCTAGTTTGAGGAAGTTGAACTTCTGTAATTAATTAATGTAAGTCAGAATCTTGTGATTAAGGGCTTATGGCTTGTGTGAAGCCTTAAGACGTAAAACGTAATGGAAAGGTGTTGTCTTAATATTGTATGCTTGCGGTGCATGTTTGTTAATGTATTGTTGGTCCATAACAGATTGTGAATCTACTGTGTTTGGACTTTGAGCTGTGGACTCTTGGCTTTGGGTGTTAGCTTGCAAGGTAAGCTTTCGTGTCCTCGGTTTAGCCATGTTGTGGTTCCACCATGTCCATGGGGGAATGGTTATATGCATGTTGTGTTACATGCTTTGGATATTTTGAAATGCTTTTGAGCTGATATGTGCAATGGCTTATAATATGTATATGTTGTTTCCACTTAGTCGGTAAGCCTGAGTATGTGGCGTCATTCAAGATGGTGAGTCCGTGGGTGGGTGCAAGTAACGTCTTGCATATTGTGTGGGTAATAGACGTATTCCTGCATTTCTCTAATCAGTAGAATAGTATTGACACACATGACATGATTATCTGCTGCATTGCACTATTTTAGAACTGATGATGATAAACTGCTTTTAAACTTATATTGCACATGTAAGTGAGCTTGGGGTGGAAGATCCTTGAGGACCCCTTGCCTTACTGAGATTTCTTGTTTAGAGATCTCACCCCACGTTTGGGGAATGCTTATTTCAGGTTCAGGTAGTATGGTGACTGATGCCTCTGGCGGCAGGAGGCCAGAGCTTAGCTGATTATGTTATTACTGCTTATTTGCTAGCATGACTAGACTGGATGTTGTTTATGTTTTCCACATTATTATTATGTTGTTGATGTTGAGACTTATGTTGGGCTTTGTTGCCTTATTTGGATGAGCATGGGAGTTGTCCATGCCACTATGTTGTTAGTACTTTTGAGTTGAGTTGTATAAACTGATAGTTGGTCTGGTCTACGTGTTGTAGTTCCGTGACTAGAGCCATACATTTGTTATTTTAATTAATGAGGTATTTCAGTTAGCTGTTTTGTTGCAATTGCATATAGGCGACGTTTTGAAAATGATTAAGTAATCAAGTTGGTAATGATTAATGGCGTCATAATTGAAAAGAAAAGGATATTCCGCATTTTGAATTAAGCGCAGCTTAATACGATAGTATGATAACATTACCGGATATATATGGGGTGTTACATTTCTACCTTTATTCTTTGAATTTTTGTAAAAATAAGGAACCTTTAAGCATGTAAAATAAGTAAACATGATAACTTAGGTAACTACTAGCATGTGTACACCTAAAAACACGTACTTCGTCTTCTGTTTGTGTTAAAAATGGAAGCTTGTTGGATATTTTCATGAAGAATGCATTTCTGTGTTTCTATCGCGAAATATTTGGATATCTCGAATGTGATATCCATATATTGATATCCGAATAGGATATCCGGATATGTTCCCGACAAATATTCGTATATTCTGCAGTTTTCAAGTTTTATGCCATTTTGCCTGAACAAAACCTAGTTTAATGATTTAGAACCTTTGTTTGAATAGTAGGGACTTCTGTAAAATGGATTTAATTCAAAACCTTCATGTTTGAGTCGAGGCTTTAGAAGAAGCCTTCAATATGCGAAATAAGAAAGAAATAGAGCCCCGTTAGGCTTAATAAGATAGATTACATCCATTGACTGGATTTGCATATAAAATCTAGGTTGTGACACTGTATGGAATGTTGTCTTGTGATCGATTGGACTTGGAGGTTATTTTGGTGTATTTTGCTGAACAGGTAAGCTTCATGTTCTCAGGATTAATCCTCATTTATTCTACCAGACTCCATGAAGAGGTTGGTTGTTTGAGGTGGTATATGTGATTTATGTGGAACTGAATTTTATGAAATGATGCACTCTTATATATATATGATGTGATGTATTACACACAAGATGGTAATCCCTGAGTGTAGTATGGAGCTGTACAAGATGGTAATCCCTAAATCTGCTCTGTTTTGCTGCAACTACAACTTGCTTGATTTGCTTGAAGATTCTTTCCTTATTTGCTGAAGATATGGTTAAAGATACAGATCTATTTTGCTGCATCTACAGCTTGCTTGATTTGCTTGAAGATTCTTTCCTTATATGCTGCAGATATGAGTGAAGATATAACTTTGTTTTGTTGTAGCTATGATTGGAGATTCTTTCCTTATTTGTTGCAGATATGATCCAGGGACAGAGCATGATGTTGTTGCATATCTTCTCCAAATCTTTCCAAATATACTTCAGATTTGATTTGAATTTGTGGACGCTGATTTGTTGGAGATTGGATTAGGATTCCTTGAAGATCCATAAGTGCGTATTCAGATCAGGATCTCTGTTTACGCGTTCAGAAGCTTCTTCCATTAATTTGGGCTTGGGTCCATAACTTGTTGGTGATGATGTCAACCAAACACGCTACTGACCTCATCTGCAATGCTACAACACTGTTTTCCGATGCTACAGCACTGACCTGCAATAAAATAGCAAATGCAATAAATGGTTCTAACACTCAAATAATCTTCAAATATCCACTATTAACATATTTCTCATTCAAATCATGAAAATATAGAATTCATGCATTAATCATGTAAAACAAAGAGAATTAAGTATATTTATGGCACCAAAACATAATAAATAAGCCTAAAAATAACTCTCCACCAGAGTTATCAACAACCGTAGTAGCAAAAAGTGATGAGCATAGATTTGTGATGAAGTGTCGACGCCATGATTATGGTTGTCCATGGTATGTGAGGGCATTGTTGCCGAAGAATGAAAATACTTGGGTGGTCAGTAAGTGGGGCAAAGGACACACCTGCCTAAACCAAGGTGTTACCTGGGATCATAGACAACTAGATTCTGATGTTATCTATGCAGCCATTATGGAAGTATCCATGGGAATACCAAAGTGAACCAATATCCTCTGAACCAGACAGGCGAATGGAAGTGCACCCTTATGTTTGGTCTTATACATCATCCAACAAAGATAGTGCCTCCAGTTCACCTGTACACCATGTCAGATAGCCCACATGATAGGAATGTCATATTCCAGCACCCTGGAATGATTGAAAGCTCGTAGGAACAATATATGGGTGATGACATAGTGTAATATACGGGCATCAACACTAAGCAACCCCACCGTGTAATTAATGGTTCGCTCACGTCTGATATCAGGCCTCCTGGCCTCCTCCACACCATCACCTCGGACATATCCAGGAAGTGATACACCGCTATCTGCATTATACTCCACAGTGGGCTCAGCATCAAAGTCGTAGACTAATATCTCCAACCATACCGGAGTCGTCATGACTATGTCCACACCGCAGACGCGAGACCTCAACTCACCCTGTAGGTAGCTGAGGTTATGGTAGAAGGCTCTTTGAATACGGACATAGCATCTCAGCCAACACCCTCAGATGTGCTGCCTCCAACATCGCCATAATCTGAAATGCCTCCGTCATGAAGAATGTCGTATCCAATGATTTTGGAGCACATAAGGGTCTGTTCACATAGTCACATACAAATGCAGCTTGCACCGAGGGGTCATCCTCAAACAGGTACCCAAATGGGAGGTCGACGAGCTCAAGCACATCGTCTTGTGGCCTTGAAGAAGAAGGTTGGTCTTATCGTTGCTTCATGCGTCTCTCACTGTCGGTGTTGCTTGATCTTCTGCAGCCCGCCATTGTAACAGAATCCCTACAATGACAAAATAATGTATCAACAACCAATAACAACCACTAAAATAGAAGATTAACAAAAAAAAAAAAAAACAAATCAGAAACATGCATAATTCGTCCATAAAAATAAAACTTAAAAAACCCTAAATAAAACTCTAAATTCATCAAAACACATAACTACACAACCATCAAAACATCAAACGACCTTATACATCATGCCAATCGAACAAACCCCCTACCCATTCAGTCCACACTTCTTAAATTCGAAAATAACAAAAAAAATGTTGCAAAACGAAGCAAACTCACCGTGGAGGATGAAGAAGCTTAAAGTAGACTTGTCTTCGCAATCCACACGATTGGACGAAGATTTCTGGAGCTGGGTTCGGAGTTGGAGCTTTTATCTCCTCTCTAATCGATTAGGGTTTGAAAATAACCCACTTTGCCAAATGGGGGGTTTTTAAAAAACGTTACTGTCGCGTTTTAATCGATTAACTAAATAAGTTAATCGATTAAATATCCCGAAATTTAATTGATTAAGAAGGATATTTAATCGATTAAAATTCGGGTCAACATATTTTATGTATTTTAACCACTTAATCGATTAAAATTCAAGTTAATCGATTAAAGAGTGGTAGGTTGGTGGATAGTTTTGGGTAAGGGACAAAATAGTTATTAATTAATTAATGAGGGTCAAAAAGCCCAATTCTAACTGCATCATGTTTACTAATTAACTAATGGGATTAATGTTTCTCATGTTGTAGAAGATAATTTTATCTCCTATACACATATAAAATTATGTGAGCCTATATTTTTTCTCTCTCTTTCTTCTTTTCACATGACCTTACATGGGTTCCACACACTTTTATGTGTATGTAAAAGATAAAATTATCTCTTACAACATGATAAATATTAATCTTTTAATTAATACATGCAAATCATGTAATGACCGGTTTTTACCCAACTGTAGGACATAAAACTGTAGCACTCAGATGCGGTTGACAGAAGGAAGAGATAAGAATCAGTGAGAGAAAGAGAGAAATCGGAAGAGAGAGAAAGAGTAGAAGAGAGATGATTAATTCTGCTTAACTATTACTCACTCTTGATGCAACATATAGTGCCCTATTACTATTGGGCTATCAGTTTAAATGTAAAAACACAAACATGAAAATAAAGCCTTAATGTGATATTGTAACACCAGTGTTATTTAAAAGCCCAGTATGGCTTTAGCTTGTATCATAGTCTTTCAAATAGCTGGGTAATTGATGCTTGCGTTTGGGCTTCCCTTCTGTGCCACGAGTTGGGCTGGGCTTAGTAGTAGGGTCTGCTACATGGTCCGTTACAGCCCCTTGCTGTTGAAAAATATCCTTGTCCTCAAGGATGTGAGCTGGCAATCCACTAGTTAGTAAAGGTGGAATAAGCGGTCCAATGGGAGGAGAGGGATTAATGGGATGGGTAATTAAATGGGGTGCAGAGAGTGGTTGAGAGGGTAGATGTTGGGACACGGGAAAGTTGTCTGGAGGGTTGTGTTTTGTTGGTGGGGCATTAAGTGGGTGTGGGAAGTGGTGTTGTGTTATGTGAGTGGGTGTGGGTATAGGATCAGTTTGTGGGGAGTGTGCTTGCTGACTGTCGAAGGGTAGTGAGGGAGGGAGGTCATTGTGACAAAGGAGGTTTGCATCTTCCCAAGAGAAATCTTCAGGAGCCAAACCCCGCCATTGAACCAACACCTGGTTAACCTTATCACCGTGACGCCAGATTTCCCTTGTTCCAACCACCGCCGCCGGTGTATGAGCCAACGGTAGATCATGGGAAAACTCTGGGAGATCGTGGATCTGACATTTACTGTCCGATTTGAACGGTCTCAACAAGGAGACATGGAATACCGGATGTATGCGAGCGAAAGCTGGAAGCTTTAAGCGGTAGGCCACCGAACCTATGCGATCTAAGACTTCAAAGGGGCCGTAGAAGCGGAGAGACAACTTTTGAGAAGATCTGCGGTGGAGTGACAGTTGCCGGAATGGTTGAAGACGGAGTAAAACCTGCTCCCCCACGGTAAAGATTCTATCTTTGCGCTTCTTATCCGCTTGGTTTTTCATGTGTTTGAGCTCTGAGTAAATTATCTTTCACTGTTGAGAGGAGAGACTCCCGCGAAGACAACATGTCGTACACATCATCGTTAGACGAAGAACCCAAGGTGTATGCCAATAGGTTTGGTGGAGGTCTTCCAAACGTGATGTGGTACGGAGTCAAGCCAGTGGAGCTGTGAAACGAAGTGTTGTGGTGATACTCTGCCCACGGTAAGAAACGCGACCAAGATGATGGGTTATCGAAGGTAAATGCTCGTAAAAATTGTTCCACACATCTATTTATGCGTTCAGTTTGACCGTTTGATTGTGGATGATATGCCGAACTGAAGCGTAGTGTTGTTCCTTGCAGGGTGAAGAGGGTGGTCCAGAACTTGCTTAAGAACAGAGGGTCCCTATCTGACACGATGGACTTTGGTAACCCGTGGATTTTACCCACTGTGTCCCAGAACACGGTAGCTATTTTGGAAGCAGTATATCGTGGTGGAAAAGCAGCAAAGTGCGCACCCTTGGAGAAGCGGTCGACAATGACTAAAATGGCAGTGAAGCCATGAGATGGTGGCAGGTGTGTAATAAAATCCATACTTAAATCAGTCCAAGAGTCTGCTGGTGGGGTAAGGGGTTGTAATAACCCATATGGAGCATGGTTAGGGGGTTTTATTTTTTGGCATATTTCACAGTGAGCAACAAACTCATGTATTGTTTTTCGCATGCCCCTCCAGGTGAAGTTGTGGCTGATACGTTGCAGAGTACCCATGAACCCGGAATGGCCTCCTTGGACGGACGAGTGGAGATCATGCAACAAGTGAGGAATAATGGAGGACGTCGCTGGAAGGACGATGCGGTTGCGGAAGAATAGCAAATCGTCTTTCTGTCTCCATAGGTTCCACTTAATAGGGTCAGTTTGTGAACCCTGTAAAATGGTAGCACAGTAGGAATCCTCTTGTAATTCTCGTAACAAAATGGGTTTGTAATCTGTAATTGGACCTGTAAACGCAGTCAATTGGGCTGTGCGGCTGTCAACAAGCCCTTCTGGATGTCTGGAAAGGGCGTCGGCCACCACGTTGGCTTTGCCAGCCTTAAAAACAATGGAGTAATCAAAGCCAAGTAGCTTTGACAAAAACGCTTGTTGCTCCGGAGTTTGAATAACCTGATTCATGAGGTTATGCAGACTCTTGTGATCTGTGTGAATGATGAAAGGTACTCCCAATAGGTACTGCCTCCATTTGGCCACAGCTGATGTGATGGCAAACATCTCGCGGATATATGTGGACTTGGTTCGCATAGTAGGTGCTAATTTGCGGCTGTAGAAAGCAATTGGGTGGTTGTGTTGCAGCAAAACCGCCCCTACACCAATGCCAGACGCGTCAGTTTCCACAATAAAAGAATCTTTAAAATTGGGTAAGGCTAAAATTGGGGAGGCAGTCAATGCCTCTTTAAGCTTGCAGAAGGCCTCTTCAGCAGCTGTTGACCATCAAAATCCTTCTTTGGTGAGCAAATCGGTTAGCGGTGCTGCAATAGAGGCATAATTGCAGATAAACCGACGATAATACCCAGATAGGCCTAAAAAGGCTCTCACATGAGTAGCTGATTGTGGAGTGGGCCACTCCTTGATTGCCACCGTTTTGCTAGGGTCAGGTGCTACCCCCTTACCCGAAATAATGTGGCCCAAGAATTGAATGGATGTTTGGCCAAAAAGGCACTTGGAGAGCTTTGTAAATAAAGAATTATTGCGTAAAATCAATAAAACCTGTGTAAGATGATGAATGTGATCCTGTAGACAAGAGCTATAAACCAAAATGTCATCAAAAAATATGACTACAAACTTGCGTAAAAATTTAGAAAAGACCTGATTCATGGTTGCCTGGAAGGTCGAAGGGGAATTCGACAATCCAAAAGGCATGACTAAAAATTCATAATGGCCATGATGCGTCTGAAACGCTGTTTTATGTATGTCTCCGGGATGCATCCTGATTTGATGATAGCCCGAACGGAGATCTAACTTGGAAAAGATGGTTGCCCCGTGTAATTCGTCCAACAATTCATCGATTGTAGGTATGGGAAATTTATCACACACAGTCACTGCATTTAAGGCACGATAATCGACGCAAAAGCGCCATGTGCCATCTTTCTTCTTCACCAAAAGAACTGGTGAGCTAAAAGCGGAGTGACTTGGACGGATGACACCGCTGTGTAACATCTCAGCAACTAATTTCTCAATCTCGTTTTTCTAGAAATGTGGTTAGCGGTATGGTCTAACTTGGACGGGCTTTGTATCTGGGAATAAGGGAATCATATGGTTGATGGGTCTATCAGGGGGTAGAGAAGTAGGGTCCGTAAACACATCAGCAAATTGATCTAATAAAGGCTGGAGGTTAGGGGGTGTATCTAGGAGATGGGTTGTGGGTAAGGTGTCCGCAGATAAGCACATGAGACAAGCGTCGAGTGACTGCTGGGAGAATAATTTGTGTAGTTGAGATGAAGTGATTAAAGATGCTGTCACGCAAGTGTCACCGTGAAGAGTAATAGAAGTTCCTTGGTGTGTAAAACCCATGGTCATATTATGATAATCAGTAACAACAGGGCCTAAGGTGGCTAGCCATTGAACACCTAAAACAATATCAGCACCTTTAAGTTCCAAGGCAAACAAATCCAAAGGAAAGTGGTGACCTTGAATGGTCAAAGGAACAGTCTGGCACATGGTAGAGCAAATTAATGAATCCCCATTGCCCACTTGCACCTTAAATTGGGGAACCGCCAACATGGTTAAATGTAAATGAGTAGCAACCCTTGGTGTGATGAAATTGTGGGTACTGCCACCATCAATAAGGATTTGCACTGATTGGCCCAAAATGGTGCCTGCCAGTTGAAAGGACCTGGATGAATAAGTTCCAAATAAAGCGTTGAAACGGATCTCGGGAGCTGCTACATGGTCCTCCCCTAGTTGGTCCGTATCCGTGGGTGATTGATTAGGGTCAGGAGGCTCATCCTCCTCCATGCCCTCTAAAAGCAATAGGGTGGCGTGTCCCTTGCATTTATGACCGTAGACAAATTTTTCATCACAATTAAAACATAGGTTCTTTTCTCTCCTGACCAACATCTCCGCGGGAGATAAGCGGCGAATTGGAATGGCAGGTAAGGCTCGGGTTGGAGAAGGGATAGGGGCAGGTACAGTGTGTGAGGGTTTGGGCTGGGAGATTAATGTAGGTGATATGATGGGGTAGGTGTTTGTGGGAGTAGGGTGTCGAGGGATCCAAGGACGAGTTGATTTGTCCTCATTAAGTTGATCCTCAAAAACCTTAGCTAGGGCCAATGCCTCATGCCAATCTGTTGGGCGCTGTGTGAGTACCGAACGCCGAATACGGGGTTTGAGGCCCGAAATGAAAAGGCCACGTTTCATGGTGGCTGATAAACCAGGCACTTTAGATGCAGATGCTTCAAAAGCAGCTTGGTAATCAATAACCGACCCCAATTGGTGTAACTTAGCCAAAGTACCAATTGGTTCCTCAAACTCGGAAGGACCAAAACGGCGATGGATGGCAGTAAGAAAAGAAGCCCAAGTGGGAAGTAAACCTTCGTCACTAAGACCTCTAAACCAACAAGCAGCAGGGTCGTCCAAATGAAAGGAAACAATTAATAAACGTTCTTCATTACCTATGTGGTAATATTGACAATAATTTTCAACAGCAAAAATCCAAGAAGTGGGATCACCGGAAGAAAATCTGGGATAAAGGAGCTTAAATGGACGTTGTTTAGTGAGATCTGAGGTGCTAGCGGAAGATTTAGAGCCTGGGCCAGAACCCAGGATACCTGACGTAGCGAAACTCCCAATGTGCTGACCGTCCAGGATGCGCTGCAGAGCTTGTTGAATTTGAGCTTGGGATTCCCGGAGATTGTTGTTGGACTCTTGGAGGTTCAAATGTTGTTGTTCACGTACCAATTCCGCAGAGCGGAGCTGCTGTTCTAAGACGTCTAAACGATGGGTCTGTTGGTCCAATACATCCAATCGTTGAGTGATTTCCCTCAAGCGTGTGTTCTCAGCCATTGGAAAATGGAGGTAGAGTAAGCAACGAGAGCACCAAATGTAGCACTCAGATGCGGTTGACAGAAGGAAGAGATAAGAATCAGTGAGAGAAAGAGAGAAATCGGAAGAGAGAGAAAGAGTAGAAGAGAGATGATTAATTCTGCTTAACTATTACTCACTCTTGATGCAGCATATAGTGCCCTATTACTATTGGGCTATCAGTTTAAATGTAAAAACACAAACATGAAAATAAAGCCTTAATGTGATATTGTAACACCAGTGTTATTTAAAAGCCCAGTATGGCTTTAGCTTGTATCATAGTCTTTCAGATAGCTGGGTAATTGATGCTTGCGTTTGGGCTTCCCTTCTATGCCACGAGTTGGGCTGGGCTTAGCAGTAGGGTCTGCTACATGGTCCGTTACAAAAACGGTCTATATGTTAGTTTGAAAAGTGTTTAAATATATAAATTTGAAATTTTAAGGTGATTATTTAATAAAAAAAGATTAAATTCACGAAATGTAGATACTAGATACAGTCCTAATAATAAATCAAGAAAGAACGAAGAAGATTTAGATATTTAATGGGACTGGATTAGTTAGGGTTGCAATGCAGAGAGAGACACTGAAAGAGGAGAAAACATTTTCGTGAAAGAGAGGGAGGGTGATGTGCATCCCAATTGGAATGCTGTTTGACCGTTGCTTTTTCAAAAAGTAGTAGTGTGTGTGATGTGTTGACTGAATCCTGCGCAGTTATGTTAAAACAATATGAAATTTGGACCGGAAAAAAATATTATTAACAAAATATTAATAAAAGGTATTTTTTTAACTACTTTTAATTTTTAAATGGAGCATTGCATTCTTCGGAGCAGTATTTAAAAACCTGATCGGATATCGATTCGGCTGAGTTCAGAAATTATAGAGTCATGGATTTAAGTGAAGGGTCATGGGATCACTTTGTTGACTCAGTTTTATACATTAAAAACATATAAATATATATCTTATATGAAAAATTTAAAAAAATCAAACTACTAATCATTAAAGATTCAAAATACACTTAACATAATTCAATCAATTACATCCACAAGTCAATATTCACAATCTAATCAAAGTGTCAAACTATCAAAGTATAAAACACATTTTTCTATGGAGTTAATAAAAAGTTATATCATCAAACTCAGACCCTTCTTGTCCTTCTCATGCACCTACAACAGTATGTGAAAGAAGATTTTTTACCCAAAAGAAAATAGCGGAGGAGAGACGGCGACACGACAAATTAACGGGAAGAGAAAAGACAGCACAATAGAGGAGATCATTGGATCAGAGAGACTATGTCTGGGTCTGGAAGAGAAGATCGGAAGAGAAGAAGAAGAACGATTCATATTTTAGATCTAGATCTAAATATAGGCATCAAAGAGTTTTTGTTTTGTTTTGTTTTTTATTTTATTTTTTACACATCAAATGATGTCATTTCGTGTATAATTTTTAAAAAAAATGCAATGACTCATCTTACCCGGTAGTCACGGGTTCAACTAAGAGAATTTCGAGAGTTAAAGGGGTCAACGTGCAAGTAGGGTCTAACTACTAACCTGAATCCTCAGAGAGAAGAGGTCAGTGACCCAGAGGGTTCGACCCAGGGATAGGACGGAATTTTAAAACACTGCTTCAAAGTTTTAAAAAGATCCAAACCCAGTGCTATATCAAAAATACAAATCAAAGATAAATAAGATCCAATAAATAGTTTTGATTTGTTAATATTTTTTGAACATCACAGAAGAAAAAGTATTTTAAAAAAATTATAGTAACATAATTTATTGCAAAGTAATACATTTTAAATATTTAAATCAAACAGAACACGTTGGGAATGATATGTTTTAGCTCTCCAAACAGCAGTTAAAAGAAGGCAAAAGAAAAATTAATTTTCTTAAAAAATAACTTTCGTAAAAAGAAACTAGTACATACTCTTTAACATCTATTTTCTAATATCTTTTTATTATTAAATAATTTTTGGGTTTTGTTAATGTCACGTAACATGAAAATAGATACATCATGTTACAGAGACATGTTTGTGTAGGACCCATCAAATATTAGGAAAAAAAAATAAAGAAAAAAACTTGCACAGAAAACGATCTGAGAGTAGGAGGAAACAAAACTTTCATGTAACATAATATTTGTTTTTCCCATAATTTTTATGTGAATATCATTGCATAAAGAATGAACTTATATAATAAGATTCATATAAAATTTATCAAATAATAAAAGTATATTAAAATAATAATAAAAGAATATTGCTAATATTCCACTTTTCATGAATGGTATGTATAATTCCCCAAAGTAATCTCAAACAGGCGAATCTAAAATCTGTTTGTTTTTTTTTTTTTTTTTAAAAAAAAATGAACGACATATAATAAATAACATCAAAAGTTGAATAAAGAATGCAATCGAAGCTGGTCCCCTTGTTAGCATTAGGGGGAAGAAATAAGTGTACATGCCCTAACCTAACTTGTCGAACTTGCTTACCTTGCACTATTAGAAACAGTTAGGATGCAAAGTACATAACCATAAACTTTCATTGACATAGTAAAACTACACATCAATCAATAAATGCAAACCTACCTGCTTGGAGAGAGCTCTACCGGAGAGATATTAGTTTACGACTTAAAGTTGAGTAAATTAAGTTAATAAATAATTAATATAATTTTTAATATAAAATTACTTGTTGATTTAATTTATACAATTTATGTACATTTAATCTATATCTACAAATTTTTCTGCCCATGCTAGTGAATTTCTTTGACCCGATTGCTCTAACACTGCTTTTCCTGGGTCTAGTTAAATTATTTTCATTGGCTATGTGCCTACCTATATATGTTGTTGCGAATTAAAGGGGAAAAAAGGGTAATAATATAATTGTGTTGTAGCTTCAAGATCAAGTGATAGATAACTTTATTATTAGGTAATTAAGCAGATAAAAAGAATTTTAATTTCAGAATATAGTTAATTTTCTCTCTTCACTGTGATCAATTTTTTTTTTTCTCGTTCTGTGTATTTTATATATCTCCGTTGCAAATATCTGTGTTCTCATTTAGTTTATGCTTGATGTGTTGGGCTTATGGTCCTATCTAGTAAGTTTAAACAGAGGCATGCCGTTAACAAAAAAGACTTCGCAAGTCTCTTTCAGGAGGCCATGTCCCACACAATATTCTCTTGTGTAAAATTTTCCTTTGTTTTTGCGGTTCTTAGCTGACCCCTATTTTGTTGCATGCATGCATAAATCACTTTATGTTTTTGACCCTTGGGAGACCATAAACCACGAAAAGCATCCCTAGTTCTTTTATTTTCTTTAAGGAAAAACAAAATTAGATGATGATTGATGGTACCGTTAGCCAAGAAAACCTACAACATTAAGTGCCTTAATTATAGGATGTATATGTACCTAACCTAACATTCATTGGTGTTAAGATATCCCATATATGTATTTATATGGGCAAAGTACTTAAAATGATTGAACAATCCTACCCCATGAACAACTGAGCTTTGGGGTTGAGTTAGACCCAGTCATTCTAACATTGTATTAGCTCCAAATAACATGTCCTAAACATGACAGGGGAGTTAAGATGTTTATATGGGTAAATTACCTTTTATAATATTTGACAAATCCAAGCTAGCTTTTGGGGTTGCGTTAGACTCAATTATTATTGTAAAAAATTAATTCAACCCAAAAGCTTGAGTTTATGAGTGAGCTTACATAATAATTTTTTATATTTTTCTAACACGTCCCTTCATGCGTGAGTCCACCGGTCTTGACAGGTGGACAATGCGCAGGCCCACTTATCTGTGCTCAGAAACTCCACAAGACTTAATTAATTTTTAATTAAATGGAGGCAGTGAGAATCGAACTCGTGATACCGAGGCTTTGATACGATGTATTCAAGCCAAAAGTGTTGGTGTATTCAAGTGTAATGAGTCCCACATTGGTTGGTAATGAGCTAAATGAAGTCCATATAAGTGGGAGGACCAATGAACCCAATGCCTTAAGGTTTTAGGTTGTGAGATGGTGTTTGACTCACTTTATGTGATTACTTTAGCTTAGCCCATTGGTGGTGGATCCCCCGCCACCAGAGCCAGGTTTGGCAAGAGTTAGCTAGATGTTCAGTTAGTAGGCAGGTTGAGTATTTGGGTCTGAGGTACTCAGTTGAGGGGGAGCATATTAATGTTGGGTTTCATACTTAAGTGTGATGAGTCGCACATTGGTTAGTAATGGGCGAAGTGAAGTCCATATAAGTGGAAGAACTCATGAACTCAATGCCTTAAGGTTTTAAGTTGGGACATGGTGTCGGACTCACTTGATGTGGTTGCTCTACCTTAGTCCTTTAGTGGTGGATCCCCCGCCACAGGCTTCCAGTGGGTTCGCGTGACAAAAAATTTAAGCTTATAAATGAGGCTACATTAGTGATTTTTTATATTTCTCTAACAATTATAATAGTTGGAATTATTATTTTCTTACTAGCTTTTACTTTTTTTTCCGGGATAACATCATTTTTTTAGAAATAATATAAACATATATACAAAAATTATATCGAGATACAAACATTATTTCGACAGTTCTTGATGCAATACAAAAACACAGTTGGTTAAAGGGTGCATTGGATGTCCTGTCTGCAACAATTTTTAACTATGTACTCCCGAGAGTACATAATTAAAATATTAAAGTTGCTTTTTCTCTCTCCTCCATGTCAGCAACTTTAATATTTTAACTATATACTCCAGGAGTACATAGTTAGAAAATGATTGCAAGACCAAAAACTCATTCCTACATCATGGCAAACTGATTTCCCTTGGTTACAGTGGCAGACTTAAATAATTTTATTTATATCTGCACATTTAGATCTGCCCCAGAATTCTTTTTAAAGAAAACTTCAAATGTATTAAAAAAATAAAAGAATATAAACAAGAAAAAAAAAACTTCAACTTAGCATAAAAAAAGTAATCAAGAGTTATTACAAAAAATAATAATAATCAAGAGTCAACTAAGTTGTTACAATAAAACAATTAAAAAGTATTCTTCAATTCTTCATTCCTTGAATATATTGCATTATATCTTTATCATCAATCTTATCAATTTTATTTGTTAGTTGTTTCTTAGGTAAAATGGGGTCCGTTTGGTGATTAGGGTTATATAGAAAAGCAAATTTTGTTTATGATGATATATTGAATATTGCAATTATTTTTCATGTTAATGTTAACATTTAATACCAAACCCAAATAAATTTAAAATTAAATAAACGAAAAGAAATAATCAATTAAAAAAAATTTAGATATATACAAATATAAAAAATATAAAAAATTTGAGTAACATTATTTTTAAAAAATTTCTTATTCAAAAACGAAAAACCCCTGTAAAAATGGAATAATATTTTATTAAAAAAACAAAACCTCCTTTACTATTTCGCAATAAACTAAGCCACCTCTGCCATTTATAAACGAAACCTCCTGTGAAAAAAAATTCCACAAATTTATGTTTGCAAGTGCAGACAATTGCACACATGTCGATTCGCCCCTGCTTGGTTAAATATATAGAATAAATAGTACTTTTATTTTTATAAATTTGCGAAAAAAAGAGAAGAAAAATGTCAACGTATACTGTATAAATCTCAATAGAATAACTCTACAATTAAAGAATGCATAAACTTTTATTCCTTAACTTTTATATGTGTAAAAACGTTTAAAAAAAATTATTATTAAATTCCTACTAGCTGGATTGTAACATTACATCGTATTAAGCGGTGCTTAATTAAAAATGCGGAATATTCTTTTTCTTTTCAATTATGACGTCATTATCAATTACCAACTTGATTACTTAATCAATTTCATAAAATAACGCCTGTATATAAATTGCAATAAGACATCTACTGAAATACCTCAATATATAAATAAAGTGTGTATCTAAATCACGGCATTACATCACGTAATCCGGACAATATCCTGATACATTATTACAACTCCAAAAGACTCAAGACATAATCAAGACATAACAATACTATGTGTCATGAACAATCCCCATGCTCACCAAATAAACATAGTCAACAACCAGTCTCAACATAACACTTCATAAACATAACTGAAGCTATAAGCATATAAACAGCATGCAAAACCAGCATCCAATCATGGCAGCATAATATAACAGCAATCTAACTCAGCTCCGGCCTCCTGCCGCCTGAGGTCTCAACATTACCTGACCCTGAAATAAGCATTCCCCAAACGTGGGGTGAGATCTCTAAACAAGAAATCTCAGTAAGACAAGGGGTCCTCAAGGATCTTCCACCCCAAGCTCACTTACATGTGCAATATAAGTTCTAAAAGCATTTATATCATTATCAGTTCCAAAATTATGTAGTGCAACAGATATCTATGGCATGTGTGTAATCACTATCTACTGTAGGAATACGTCTATACCTACATGTAGTACAAGGAACACCGCTTGCACCTCACCCTCTTGTATGTTCCACATACTCAGGCTTACCGTATAGGTGGAACACCTCCATGCATATCAACAAGGCACTAACATACAATAGCTCAACTGCATTTCCAAAACATCAAAAGCATGTAACACAGCATGCATATACCATATCCCCATGGGACATGGTGGAACCACAACATGGCTAAACCGAGGACACGAAAGCTTACCTCTAAGCTAGCTATCCAATGCCACAAGCTCAAAGTCCAATCACAGCAGATCACAATCTGATATGGACCAAATATAAATCAATAAACATGTACCACATGCATACAAATTAAAGGCAACGCCTTTTCATTGCGTTTTCAAGTCTTAAAGCTTCTAACAAAGCCACAAGCTATTAATCCCATGATTCTGGCTTAGTCCATTAAAATACAGAAGTTCAACTTCATCAAACTAGGGTCCACAAACCCCCAATAGCCTACTGTACACACAGCACAGCTACTGTTCTGCGAAATCCCAGAATATCCGGATATTCCTCGGGACCATATCCGGATATGCAATATCCGGATATCTCACTGTCCATATCCGGATATGCAATATCCGGATATACAGATTCACATATCCGGATATCCAATATCCGGATATCTGTTCAACAAATATCCGGATATTTCACGACAGAATGCAGTTTCTGCATTTTCGTGAAGATATCCCTTAAAGGTTCCCTTTTTACCGATTTTAAACACCTAATCATGCATTTCTAGGCGTGTTCAACATTACCCAACAACAAGTTATCATCTTTTAGTCATTAGATGCATCAAGGTACCATTTTTAAGCCTTAAAACTCAAGTTAAAGGTTGGTACAACATACCAAGGCTCAAAACTCATAATGGTGATGCTCTTGGAGCTCAACACAGCCCCTCAAGTCTGACTCAAGGTAGATGCATGAAAATGCACAACAAGATGGCTCCTTTCTCCACAAAGATAGATACTTGGAGTTCACAAATGGCAAGACCAAGGCTTCCACTACTCAACTTCCAAACTCAGCCCTCAAGACTGACTCAAACAGTGGCTAAGACTCAGAAAAGACCCTCCTTTCACTCCCACAAGGATGCTCCCAAGTGTTTACAAGGTGGAAATGTGAAGAAAGTCAAGAAAGATCACAACTTGGCTCAAGAAATGGAAGGGAAAGCCAATGGAACAGTAACCAGCAAATGGTCAGCCCCAAACTCACGTAGAGAAATCTGATCCTAGGGTTTTGTGCCCATAATGGGAGTATTTATAGCCCAAACACACTTAAACACACAGTATTAACTTTAATTGCTACGCTTAGCATTTTAATCCCAAACTTTGGATTCTGAAACTACACATTTTTCCAAAAATTATCATATTTTTATTATATTTTTCTGAGCACCTTTTCGGTACGCGCTTTTCATAGCCAGTACCGGTTTCTAGCACCAGTTCTCATTATTTGGACTTGAAACTCGTTTTACAAGTCCTACATATTATTCTAGTAATTATGATGCACTTACTTTAATTTTCCGGGATACTTTTTTGGAACGCATTTATACCGACTAGCAGAACCGGTATCTGCACTTTTCTTCCGAAAAGCGACTTTCAGCATTCTTAATCACTTACCATAATTATTAAAGCCTCTTAATAATTATTAGGGTCAATTATGAAATCATTTCCTAATTTTGCATAATTAATTAATTAAATACTTTTATTAACGGTACGGATTCTTACATGGATTGTCATAGAATATTAGAATAAATAAATTGGTTAATTAAAGAAAAAAAAATTAAAAATCTCGATTAAAGAGTAAAGTACATGCAAGTTAATGCATTAGCACGAATGTTAATTAATCATTTCTCTTTGTATGATTATGATAACAACCAAGGATGTCAATTTCCCTGTTGTTGTTTTTCTTATTATATACCAACCCCTAATTGCGTTCCCAAGGATTACGTACATCACATGAAAACCTAATCCCATTTGGAATAATAAACAAGTTCAAAGAATCTCTACTTTCAAATTTGAAGTTAGTTCAAAGAAATTTTTGTCGGAGATCATTACGAGAAAAAAACAACCACCATACCATTCCCATAACCGGAACGACAAACTCTAGGCACAAGGCCAACGTAGATATTTGTACTTAAATAATTTATGTGTACTTATCACAATGCTAATGTTCCTGTTTGGGTACGTAACGTATATAATTGATTTGTGTGGTTTAGGAATCTAAGCACTTCCGTAATGTCTCAGTCACAACAATGTCTTATAATTCTTGCAATTAATTACGATTTTTATTTTAATAAAAATATGCTAATTGATTATTTTAACATATTATTCGATTTGGGATATAATTTTGAGTCCAGTTATTATTTTAATTGATTATTTTATTTTCATGTTTTGATATTTTTAACGTGGGACAGATTATTTCACACTGGAGTAAGAATGAGAAGTCTTACATTCATTTTTAGTCATTAACCCACTTATATCTATCGACTCATATAGTTATAAATTAGATTGGAATCAAATTGAAAATATAAATTACATGTGTAATTAAAGTGATGTTACCCTTTTAACTTTAATTAGTAGCCCCATAAGGAGAGGGCAGTAGGACTAATATATTTGGCTAGATATTTCTGTATTCATGTATTATTTTAAAAAATATATATATATTTCAATCTGATTATCGCTTCGTAATTAGTTCAATTGGGACGGATCTAGAATTAAAGCTTTAAACTTCATGTATTATCTCTAATGATAGGTGGTCGATGTATAACTTATTCCATATGAACTGTGATTAATGCGTATACATTGCAGAGAAAGTCTCAACTTATCAAGTTCTCACAACTATTGTAAGCGGTTAGATTAGCATGACAATTTCACTAGGAAGTCATTTTATTGGTGTCCTAGTCACATATAGTCCCTATACAATTTTGCTTATGGGGAATATTTCCTAAAAAAATTTACATCCTAAATGTTTTTATATTAAAATTATATTTAATAAATATTAGCTAGGTCACTCCAAATTGCAGTCCCCATCATGTCAGTTACATGGTAATATATAAATCGAGATTGGAATTCGAGGTCGACTAATGAGGTTCTATGTCGATCGATTGATTTACGTGAGAATATATTTTTGGATTAAAATTCTCAACAATCAAATAAAAATCCCAATCGTTTAATAATATAGTATTTGGGCCCATGAATGTGATATCAATATGAATCATGGCTTAAAAATTAGCTTAATTCGTTAGAGAATAGAAAACTGATGAAACAAATAAAAAAAATATTAGCTAATGGCTCAAAATCAAATATGGTCAACACAAAAGTTTTAAACCTTTGTTGAGAATTATAATATACCATGGCCTTAAAATAAGATACTTCTTTTCTTCTATTTTTTGGGGGGGTAAAAAAAGGAGAAAGACACACTCCGGCAAGTGCAGTTAGTTATCAAAATACATGCTTTTCTCCACTTTAAGCTCTACCTACAAATTGGTTTTGTCACATTCATAGACCGAAGTACACTCTCATTCATGTCACTTCAATTATAAGGCATCCTTGCTTTGCTTTTCTTTCTATTTTTATATATTTAAGTAATAAAAATCTTAATACTCCTTTCAATTAGTAATAAATGTTTTCGCATCAATATGAAAACAATAACATATATGTGCTCCTAGGGTTAATATAGGAATTCCCTTCCGTAATCATTATCTAAAATACAATGAGTATTTTAAAAACTAAACTATAAAATTTATTTTCATAAATTGATAATAGAGTGATTCTCACACATATATTTACAATATATGAGTTATTATATATGTATTCGCTTATATTATATAAAAATTCAAATTGATTTTTGTAGTTTAATTTTTGTTAGTTGTAACACACTTTTTCTCTTTTTCAAAAATCTAAATATCTTTTCCAAGTATGTATTTGCATTTTATTTGTGTATGATTACATTAAACTTCTCTCCATATAAGTTTCTATGTAGCTTGATGGCTCAACAATGAGTTATATTTACAAAGTTGTATTATTTTTCTTATTTAAAATGTTGTTTTCAAATAACGACACACACCAATTGCACGTACCGAAACTAGCATATAGGTTTCATCTAGGAAGAAAATCAATCATCCAGATATGACTCTCCAAAGTAATTGATCATCTCAATGCTTTGGAGTTTATATTGTTGATCATTCTTACATTTCATTCATATGCCAAGCAAAAAGAATTAAAACAATTGTAATCCATCACATTTTTCACATTCTCTACTATCAAATTATGATCTCATTTTTCACTTCCTTCTTAATTAACAAACATACACGTTACCATTAATGTAATTAAAATGTGGATGTCGCTTTCATGAACATATAGCTCCTCTACCCGTGTTTGATCTTTTGGCAAACCCCAAATGCCATGATATATGAACTTTTGCCAAATACCAATCTAGCCTTTTGGCAAATTAACTAACGCATTCAAAGAAAGCTAAGCACAGGTCCAATTCCTCACCCCAAGAAAAACAAAGGGTACATCAATAAGAGGTTAAGGGTATGGTCTTTTAGGGTCACAACTTACTAGACAATGATCCTTGGGAGTGTTAGTGACCCCTTTTGAAAATTAGTTGAAGTTTGTCCTCCTGCTGTAAGAAAAAGGAACATGAAGCAGCCTTTTTTGACAATAAAAGGGGCTTTGTGGCCACCTCTTTTCCTCCGTTATTTGACCATGTATGTGCTTGCTTCTTTATGATTTATTATATGTGTATCAATGCTACATATACCCGCCTGATAAAGATACTTAACCAAATGACAAAATATTCGCAAACAACCAAAAAGTTCCACTCAACAATGTTGCATAATTGGTTTTGATGAAGGTTAAGTCCCTAACTTTGGGACCCATACCCTATTCTGCACGTGAAATATTATTGGTGAAAATCATTTTCTTTCCCTTCTCGTGCGTTATGATTACAAGAATGGTTAATATTATATATTCCATACCTCAAATGGTGTTTGGCAAAAGTTTGGCCACCGATATCTAGTGTTGGAGTAACAGAGCATTCTGTTTATGCACTATATAGATCCTATAGCATCTGCGCGTATGTATTTTCTCCTTTCACTCTTTATAGTAAAGTGATTGTTATGCAGAACTAATTAATCATTATTGCATATTCAAATCTTGAAGTTGCTATCAACTATTTAAGTGGTGAAGAATTTGTTGCGACTATACTCAAGTTAGGAATTAGTTGAATTTGCAAAGAAATGGTTAGGAAATCTGCACACTGCTAATCTTACTAATCTAGTTAGAGTGTTGTTAAAACCGATCGACTGAACAGGTGAACCCACCATAAATCGGGTTTAACCAGTATCAAACCTTTAGGTGCATGGTTATAATTCTAACCATTAAGTCATAACTCTTTGTTAATTATTTTGCAGCTTATATATATATATATATATATATATATATATATATATATATATATATATGAGTTTAGTGTTTGTCATTTTAAATGATATAAGTTATATCATTTTAGGAGAAAGACAGATACAGAAAAATGGAAATCATGGGAGAGAGAAAGTATTGTTTTTTTTTAATTTAAAATTTAAATAAATTTTTTTTTCTGTGTCTGTCTTTCTCTTAAAAGGACAGAGTGTTATGTCATTTAAAATGACAAACACTTTTCCCTATATATATATATATATATGGGAAATTAGTTTATCATGTTGTACGAATGATAGTTTCTGATGCACTTACAGTTGGCCCATTACACATGGCCCAACTATTGATTCAGGAAGCCCAGAGTTAACCAGAATTTTGGCCCAATAAATATGGCCAAATTGTTAAAAGAAGCAGTAATTTGAAATATAACAAAATACAATCAAACCCAAGTCTAAATGAAGCATAAGATATGATTGTGATTTGTTTGACGAGAAAAGGAAAGCAACACATTTGGCATGATTTGAGATATAAGATTTGGGAAGTATTTTGAATGATTCAATTGTAATTATTTATTTATTTTTATAGGTTAGTTGTCGTTATGTTTAATTTAGGAATTTTCCTTATTTTTAGGATTTTAGAATTTTGAATTTTGAATCAATTTGTAATTAGTCTATAAAAGGGTGCTTATGACCCTTATTTTAGGAAATGAATTTTGTTATTTGAGAATATAGAAATTGAGAACCGGAGGGTTACTCTTTAGTAAAAATCCCAACTTTCTGTTTAGCCACTTTTCTATGCACTTTCGGCATCATTTGGTATCAGAGCACTAGGTTGCCTTCAACCAATGGCTGAATAGAATCGTGAAGGTAATCGAATACTTTCTAGAGAGCTGGAGTATTCGAATACTACTCGTGGAGTATTCGAATACTTCCTGCATAAACAGCATGTAATGAGTTAAAATGAGTAGGAAAGACTTAATCACTTAATGTAATCTGAGTTATGATTATTGATGAGTAATTATGGTATGGGCAGATTGTGATTGTGCTGTTTGTGGGCCTTGAGCTGTGTGGACTCTTGGTTTGGATAGTAGCTTACAAGGTAAGCTTTCGTGTCCTCGGTTTAGCCATGTTGTGGTTCCACCATGTCCCATGGGGGTATGGTTATATGCATGTTGTGTTACATGCTTTGGGTATTTGAAATGCTGTTGAGCTTTATGTGTAAATTTGTAATGGCTTTTAATATGCATGTGTTGTTCCATCTTGACGGTAAGCCTGAGTATGTGGCGTCATACAAGACAGTGATCCGGGGTGGATGCAAGTAGCATCTTGCACTATTTGTGGGTATTAGACGTATATAAATCCTGCATTTCTCTGGCCAGTAGAATAGAATTGACACACATGGCATGATTATCTGCTGCATTGCACTGTTTTAGAAATGATATTGATGAACTGCTTTTAAACTTATATTGCACATGTAAGTGAGCTTGGGGTGGAAGATCCTTGAGGACCCCTTGTCTTACTGAGATTTCTTGTTTAGAGATCTCACCCCACATTTGGGGAATGCTTATTTCAGGTTCCGGTAGTTTGGTGAACGATGCCTCTAGCGGCAGGAGGCCAGAGCTTAGTTGATGATATTATGTTGTATTGCTGCCATGACTGGATATGGATGCTGTTTATGTTTTCCGCTATTTATGATTATGTGGTTGTTGAGACTGATGTTGGGCGTGTTGCCTTATTTGAGTGAGCATGGGGATTGTCCATGACACTTTATGTTAGTACTTTTAGATTGGAGTTGTATAAACTGTTAGATGGTCCGGTCTACGTTGTTGTAGTTCCATGACTAGAGCCACACTTATATTATCTATGTTATGAGGTATTTTTCAGTTAGCTGTTTTATTGCAATTGCATACAGGCGATGTTTTATTAATTGATTAATAAGCAAGTTGGTAATAATAATGACATCATAATTGGAAAGAAAAATATATTCCGCATTTTTTTTAATTAAGCGCTGCTTAATACGATAGTATGATAACATTACCGAATATATACGGGGTGTTACATGGAACATCACATGCATATCATAAAGGCACTAGCATATAACAGCTCAATAGCATTTCCAAAACATCAAAAGCATGTAACACAGCATGCATATAACCATACCCCCATGGGACATGGTGGAACCACAACATGGCTAAACCGAGGACACGAAAGCTTACCTTGCAAGCTCATTCTCCAATGCCAAGAGTCCTCATAGCTCAAGTCCAACACACAGCAGATCACAATCTGGTATGGACCAACAAGTATATCAACATACATAGCTCAAAAGCATTAACATAAAGACTACGTTCTCCTTTAACGATTTACGTCTTAAGGCTTCCAACGAAGCCACAAGCCCTTAATCACAAGACTCTGACTTAGTTCATTAATTACATAAGTTCAACTTCATCAATCTAGGGTCCACAAACCCCCAATAGCCTATTGTACACACAGCACAGCTACTGTTCTTCGAAATCTCAGAATATCTAGATATTCCTCGGGGCATATCCGGATATCTCACTGACCATATCCGGATATACAATATCCGGATATCCAGATTCCATATCCGGATATCAAATATCCGGATATTTCACGGGCAGATATCCGGATATTTCACGACAGAATGCAGAAACTACATTTCGTGAAGATATCCTTCCAAGGTTGGGTTTTTACCGATTATAAACACTTAAACATGCATTTCTAGGTGTGTTTGACATTACCCAACGTTAAGTTATCATCTTTTAGCCTTTAGATACGTCACGGTTCCGTTTTTAGGCATAAAAACTCAAGATCAAGTTGAGGTACATACTCAAGGCTTCAAAGCAGAAACAAGGGCTGCTCTTGGAGCTCACAACCAGCTCCAACAAACTGACTACCCAAGACCAACGAAAATGCCACAAAGCTTGGCCTTTTCTACACAAAGGAAGCTCCTTGAAGCTTCACAAACCAAGAAGATGACTCCACAACCCCCAACTCAACAAGACAACACCTCAAGCTCACAACAACAGCATCACAACTCAGGAAAAGACAAACAAATCAGTCCTAAAGCTAGCTCTCACCCTCACCAAGTGTTTAGAAAGAAGGAACAAGCATCAAAGGTGATAACTTGGCCAAGAAATGAAGGGAAGAGAAATGGAGCACTATTCTGGTCAGCCTCCACCAACAACTCACGCTGGAAATTCTGTTTTCTAGGGCATTGTGCCCTTAGTAAGTGTATATATAGCCACTTAACAATTAAACACGCAGTATTAACTTTAATTGCTACGCGTAGCATTTTAATCCCAAACATTGGATTCTTAACCTACTCAATTTTACAAGAATTATCATATATTTATTATATTTTTCGGAGCAACTACTCATTATTTGGACTTGAAACTCGTTTTACAAGTCCTACATATCATTCTAGTAATTATCATGCACTTACTATAATTTTCTGGGATACTTTTTTGGTACGCATTTATACCGACTAGCAGAACCGGTATCTGCACTTTTCTTCCGAAAAGCGACTTTCAACATTCTTAATCACTTATCATGATTATTAAAGCCTCTTAATAATTATTAGGGTCAATTATGGAATCATTTCCTATTTTCTCGTAATTAATCAGTTAAATTCCTTATTTAACGGTGCGGGTTCTTACATAATTAGTCTATAAAAAAGGGTGCTTATGACCCTTATTTTAGGAGTTGAATTTTGTTATTTGAGAATATAGAAATTGAGCACCGGAGGGTTACTCTTTTGTAAAAATTTCAACTTTCTGTTTGCCATTTTTCTATGCGCTTTCGGCATCATTTGGTATCAGAGCACTAGGTTGCCTTCAACCAATGGCTGAACAGAATCGTGGAGGTTGACGACAGCGGAGTCACGAGAGTAGGGAACGTGGATACCATCCTGAAGAATATAGACAACTATGTAAGAACCCGCACCGTTAATTAAGGAAATTAATTAATTATATAGGTGAAAATTAGGAAATAATTCCATAATTGACCCTAATAATTATTAAGAGGCTTTAATAATTATGATAAGTGATTAAGAATGCTGAAAGTCGCTTTTCAGAAGAAAAGTGCATATACCGGTTCTGCTAGTCGGTATAAATGCGTACCGAAAAAGTATCCCGGAAAATTATAATAAGTGCATGATAATTCCTAGAATATTATATTTGACTTGTAAAACGAGTTTCAAGTTAAAATAATGAGAACTGGTGCCAGAAACTGATATTGGCTATGAAAAGCGCGTACCGGAAAGGTGCTCCTAAAAATATAAGAAAAATATGATAATTCTTGTAAAATTGAGTAGGTTAAGAATCCAAAGTTTGGGACTAAAATGCTAAGCGTAGCAATTAAAGTTAATAATGTGTGTTTAATGCGTAAGTGGCTATATAGACTCTTTTTAGCACAAAACCCTAGGCATTTTGAGTGATTCCTACGTGAGGGTGACTGGTCAGGGAGTGTTGGCACTGTTCCATTGCTGATCCTTCCCATTTTGGTGAGCCAAGTGTTCTCTCTTGCTTATTTCCTCATTGATCCTTCTCTCCTTCTCCTTCCATACACTTGTAAGCATCCTTGTGAGGGTGAGAGGTAGCAACGCTGAGTGTCCAGCCACTATTTGGGAGAGTTGGGAGCTGAGTTCCCTTGCTTTGAGTTGTTGGAGCCTTTAACTTGGCTTGTTGAAGCTTCAAGTTTTCATCTTGATGTAGTAAAATACCAACCTTGGTGCCATTTTCGTATTTCCGTGAAGTCAGAACTGTGAGGACCCTTTGGTGAGCTCCAAGAGCACTCCTTCCTCTGGTTTAAGCTTTAGGGTGAGTTACCTTATCATAACATTGAGTTTTATGGTTTAAAGGTAGTGTCTTTGCGTGTAAATGAGTTAATCATGTAACCAACTGATAGTTGAACCTAAATGAGCTTAAAGATGCATGTTTTAACGTGTTTAAGTGTTAAAAATGGAACCTTGAGAGGATATCTTCGCGAAATGCAGAAACTGCATTCTGTCGCGAAATATCTGGATATTTGCCCATTAAATATCCGGATATGGATATCCGAATATTGATATCCGGATATGGGGATCTAGATATCCAGATATTGATATCCGGATATGGACAGTGAGATATCCGGATATTGGATATTCGGATATGTCCCCGAGGAATATTCGGATATTCTGAAATTTCGAAGAACAGTAGCTGTATTGTTCATACAGTAGGCTACTGGGGGTTTGTGGACCCTAGATTGATGAAGTTGAACTTCTGTTTTAATTGAACTAAGTCAGAATCATGTGATTAAGGGCTTGTGGCTTTGTTAGAAGCCTTAAGACGTAAAATGTAAGGAAAGGCGTTGTCTTTATGTTGTATGCTTGTAGAATACGATTATTGATGTATTCTTGGTCCATAATAGATTGTGATACTGCTGTGTTTGGGCTTTAAGATTGAGTGGACTCTTGATGAAAAAGAATGCAGAAAAAGAATGCAGAAAAGAAGCTTAGGAGAAGGAATTTTAAGGCTGATCTGTCAGGAGCAGCGTCACTGACTGGGGGAGCAATTGATGAAATCTGAACCATTGATTAAATCAAAGGACTTGATCAGCTTAAGAATGACTCACCACCTATAAAAGAGGGGGATTCGCAACATTAAGGAAGTTTTTCTGAAACTCTAATCACCCTCTTGGGGAGGACTCATCGTCCTCCTTAGATTTTTCTTCTTTCTACTCTAAGGTTTTATTTTCTCTTTGTAATTAGGTTTTTTTTTATGTTCTTTAGTATGAGCTAAGTATTTTTAGTAGGCAAGGGTGAAGTAGGAGTAACCCTCTTTGTCTTAGGTTGAACTTATGATGTAATCTGTTTTTCTTTATGAAATATGAGATGTTTCTTAGTTTAAAGCTCTGATATTGTAACACCCTTACAACCTGTAACACCTCGTGTATACCCGATTTGTTATCATTTTATGATATTAAGCGTAGCTCAATTAAGTGCGGAAGCTAACTTTTTCTTTCCAATTATAATGTCATCATTATTAACCAAGTTGGTTACTTAATTCTTTTTCAAAACATTGCCTGTATGTAAATTGCAATAAATAACTAACTGAAATACCTCATGTATAAATGAGTATCTAGTCACGGAACCACAACACGTAGTCCGGACATAATCCTAATTCATTATACATCACAAGTCTAAATAAATAGAACATAATCAATCTGGCATGGACAACCCCCATGCTCACCAAATAAGGCGACAAACCCAACAAAGTCTCAGCTCAAATAATAGTATAATGACAATAAAACATAATCAGCATCCAAGTATATCAGCATAAATACGCATGCATCAGTCAACTAAACTCTGGCCTCCTGCCGCCCGAGGTATCAACCCCCGAGGTACCTGAACCTAAAAATGTGCCCCAAACGTGGGGTGAGATCTCTAAAAAGAAATCTCAGTAAGAAAAGGGGTCCTCTAGGACTCTTCCGCCCCAAGCTCACTTACAAGTATAATATAAGTTCGAAACAGTAATTACAATGCATGTTCATGTTAAGGCATTTAAATCATGACAACATATCTCTTGCTCAACGAGCCAAGTACTACAAATCATATCTCATGTGATTTATGCAAATGCGGTGCGACTGGCCAGGGAACAGGATAGGGTTTATGCACGTCTGCGACCTATCTAAACATAAGGGTCGCAGCCTTATGCCTTACACACCAGGGTCGCAGCCTGATCGTGTAAGTAATCAACATCACATTCATACATTATTACATCAATAATTATATCAATATATCTGAGGCATATATTAATGCATATTTCATCTTTCATAAAATCATGCATGCATATAAACCACCCTCCCATGGAGGTCGATGGAACAAGCAACAGATCAATCCGAGGACACGAGTGCTTACCTCTCGAGCTATCAATCCAAAATGAGTCCACTAGCCCATGTCACCAAACAGCCCACTCACAGTCTGTTTATAATAGAAACATTATCAACATTCAACCTCTAGGATTTCATTGCATTATGATAACGTTCCTTTTTTTTGTTTACATCAGTTCATAATTACTAAGCATTAAGCCCCACAACTAAAGGTATTATTGTTTCCCAATAGTAATACTGATTTCCTAGGGCACCTTGCCCCAATGGGGACTTCCCCACGCATAAAACTGGTTTTTGGCCATTCTGACAGGTGGGTAATCGATTACCAAATAATGGGTAATCGATTACTCAACATTGTAACCGTTACCAAAACAGAGTAATCGATTACTGCACATGGTAACCGATTGCGAAAAACAGGGTAATCGATTTCTGCACATGGTAACCGATTACCAAAAATAGGGTAATCAATTACTGCACATGGTAACCGATTACCAACGAAAGGTAATCGATTACCACGCGCACAGAATAGCAATCTGCAGAATTTTTCTGCATAATCTGAAGTGGTAATGGCTTCTTATGATCCAAGGTTCGGTTTTTCTCAAAAACACTAAACATGCATAAATTAACAACTCTTAACTTGATTAATCAAAGTTCCCTCTTTTAGTGACTTAAACAAGCCAAAATCATGGATTTTCAAGAGGAATAATAATGGTATACCTATTGGGGTCCTTGAACTCAGAAAAAAAAGAGCCTTTGATGCTCAATGAAGTGCCCTAAGCCTCTGCCTTAGTGATGCACGAAAATCACCACACCAAGGTAGGTTCTTTCTCTCCAAAACTTGGTTCTTGAAGCTCCAATGGAGGTGGAACACACTCACACTCCCACAACCAAGGAGGCAGCCCACACACTCAGAAAACAGAGCCTCAAGCCTCCAAGAACACACTCCTCACACCCCCCCAAAGCTTGATACAAGACTACACAATGATGGAGAAGGGTTTTCAAGAAAGAAAAGTGGAGTCTTTGGCTTGAAAATGGAGGAAAGCTCCCACTTTGCAATGGAGAAGGTGGCAGCCAATGCACCACAAATTCCCACGTAGAAGAGTGTAGAAAACTGACCTACGGTTTTGTGCCCTGGGTATTTATAGCCCACTTAAGTTTGATCTCACTGTATTAGCACTAATAGCTACGCTTATCATTTTAATCTCAAAGATTTTTTATATTTTAATTTTAATTTTTCGCAACACTTTTTCGATACGCGTCTTCACGCAGTCGCTACTAGTTCTGACACCAGTTCTCATTATTTCGACTTCAAACTTGATATTCCCGTCCTGAATATTATTCTAGGAATATATACATACTCTTTATAATTTTTCGGGATACTTCACCGATACGCACTTATACCGAGAAGCAGAACCGGTATCCGCATTTTTCGTCAGAAAAGCGACTTTCAATATTATTAAACACTTACTGTAATTATTTAAGTCTTCTAATAATTATTCAAGGTCAATTATGGAATTCTTTCCTAAACTCATAATTAATTATTTAAATTCCTAATTTAACGGTGCGGGTTCTTACACAACCTCATCCCATGACCACTTGGTCGAAGAAACCTTCACAAAGTAGTGTGAAGCAAGATTAGAAATCTTAAGGTATTTTGCTCCGGGTCAGGGAAATACCCAGAAGGAGGAGCATTGTTATGTGTACATCATTTTTGCTAGTGATTCCTTCAGTCGTGCTCTTCTGAGAAGGCAAACATAATCTCCCTTGAGTTCAAACGAGAAGGACTCTTTAAGTAGTTTGGTGTAAAAGGTCTTTTGCTCCAGACTGCTTTAGTGTTAATACTTGGAGACAAAGTACTCTGCCTCCATACCCAGGACATTTGCTGCAAGCATATTTTGTTTCTAAAAATGGATGAGATATTAGGAACGACCAAGAGGGTGAAAATATCAACCTAAACCCACGCCTTTTTAGCCTTGAGTCTACATTTTTTTTATTTTCTTTCGCTACTTGTTTGACAAATATAAAAACTTCAAAAAGAATTATTGTTTTGCTCTCTCTTCTATTACTGTTGTTACTATTATTTCCCAAATGTTACTCCTGATCTCTGTATTTTCTATTCATTGCTCCTAAATCCCACATTTTCCAATTTTCTTCAAGGCAAGTTCAATAAAACTTAAGGGAAAAACCCAGCTCTTAGTCAGTCAGATTCTTTAACTCTATTTAATCAACTGGTGACAAGTGCTTATTGACTAACCTTGATTTGAGAACGAATTTGCTCCTTGAAGTGAATTGCTCTTTACTTTATATTTGCTCCTAGTTATTTCCTTTTCTTAATTACATTTCTTTTAAATGTCACTTTTAGGGTTATTGACTCATAATTGTTCCCTGAGAACGATAATATGAGGCTTATAACAGACCATATATTACTTGATGCGGACGCTTGCGCAGTCTGGATAGATTTGCTCTTCATATAATTAATTGCTTCTTGGACAGAATAATTACTCCGCACTACTTTTGCTCCCACATTTCCCTTGCTGATCTCGGGCCAACAGTATCACTTTAATTATACCATCCAATGCCGTACAACTAATTAAGATTGTGCATTTCCGAAAGCCTAACTTCACTCAATCTCAAATTTAGGAGAAACCGTATCACATTTGGCTTTGGGATAGGTTTATCCTTCTGGAAGAACATTGAATTGCTTCACCTTAAACAATGTTTATGTCTTCTCCTAGCTAACACTGCAAATTCAAACGTTATTGACTACCTTTTTTCTTTCTTCTCTCTTTTCTCTTCCCTTTCATAGACAAACATCATAAAAATCATAGCTTTCTAAGTAACTGACATAATTATCAATTATCTGTGTGCATACCAATAATTGCCATCGCATTTCACAGAGGGTAAAAGAAAAAGAAGGTCTTGCTATGAAGTCTAGTATCTATTCTATTTTCTAAGTATTATCCTTCTGTTTTCTTCTTTTTTTGGTTTATGTTTTGTGTTTCTTTCTGCGGGCCTTTCTTTTTCTTTGATCGTTTTTTACTTATGTATGATCACTGGCTGTCATTATTGACTTTAGGTTTTAACACTAATTAGTCCACCAAAAAGAGAGTGAACCCAGCACAACAAACAAAAAAGGATGGTAAATTTTAGACTATATTGCTCTTCATAACATTGCATTTGGTCCCTAAGCTTGGGGTAAACGTCTCAATTTCAATCATATTTCTCTGCTATTTTAGTGCTGATTAATCTTCAATAGGATGTCAATATATCAGATAGTTTTCAAAGGCCTATAACTCCTCCTATATTAGATTTTTGACCTAATATATTCAATAAAACAAAGCAGGTTCTATTTTAAAAAAACTGATTTAGAAAATAAGTCATAGATCTTTTTTTATTGGACCTAACCAATAAGTCTATAGTTCATTCTATATTATATAATTTATTGTAAATAAAATAAATAAATTTTATATAAATAATTTTAGATAATAAAATATATGTTCTTTTAAAATTCTTGATAGGTATTGAAGCCTAATAGGCTTAAATAAGCTAATAGAATTAGATAAGATATTTTAATTTTTAAATACAGGTCAACCATGCAAGTTTATAATTTAACTTACACCAAATTAATAACCTATGTTAGGATCAAAATATTTTATGTACCACTGGACCCTAGTCTCTGGTCCCAATAATGATAAAAGGACTAAAAAAAAGTGAGGTAAATTTGAAAACAACAATTCTTCTTGAGATTCCATCATGAGTCATGGTTTAATGGTAGTTTTCCTTCTTGCTTTCTCTATATTCCGGAATGAACTTGGTTCATAAAAAATCATATATGATGTATATATTTTTCCATGCAAAGATTAGACTTGTAAATTCAGGAATTCTTGCTGGCTGTAATGTTAATCAAAGATTCATATTGCAAATCATTCCAAATAGTAGATTCTGACATATTACCCCGTTTTCACCCTGAGGAAAAGATGTTCTAACTCAAGCAAAGCCATTCTAAAGAATGCCTATCCATAAAGGTGACCATTTTACAATGATTATTAGCGTGATTTCAGTTGTTTAAGAATAAGATTATATCAAAATAATGAACACACAAGGGAGTGCATGCTTGCACAAGTTGCAAATAAAAAACGATCACAAGTAGAACAAAGCATCTAAAAGATGTGTTCTTTTTTGTCTTGTATTATAAATCCAAATCAAAACCTACAATCTATAATCCCCCTAAAGTGATTTTTTTAACCAATCTTACCAAAAGTTATAATAGAAAAGGAAAAATCAGGAGAATATATATGTTAGGTTTAAAGTTTCTGTAATGGATAATTCGTTAATGTTAAAAGAGTTCCACATTGATTAGACTCGTAATTTCTTTTGACCTGCTAATTACTGTTTGTGTGAAAGTAATTTTACACCCTTAATTAATGACTCAAACGTGCAGATTTTCAATCATGATATATACAGTATATATGAAATGTTTTGGAGTGCAAAACTTCAGTGTTTTCTGTGAATAAGCTTTTCCTAGCAAATCTTAAGTTGATGTAACTTTTCCACATATAAACGAAATTTGGGGCCTTTTCCTAGGCAAAACAATTTGTGATTAGTGAAAAAAACCTTTATAAGTATATATAAAGGTTATATGTATATATAAATTGAGTTGAGACTAGTTTTTGGACAATTTTTTTCTTATGTTACATGAGATAGCATTGTCTTATGTAGAGACATAATTATGTAGGTTACGCAATTAAAAGAAAAAAAAATACTGCCTCGAATTTCGATGTGTATATGATATGAGATACGATTTTTCATGTAACATAAAAAAAAAATATTTCCCCTAGTTTTTATATGTATATCTAAATGATAGACTTGGCTAATTATATTGGTTAATAAAATTGTAAAGTTGAAACTTGAAAGTGTATTCTAGGATCACGTTAGTATTTAGTAACTGAACTTTCTCTAGTCCAAAGAATTTTGTTTTGGGTCACAATTCACAAAGCAAGAGAGACCATAAGGGCCTTCAAGTGGGTACAAACTGGGATACTTAAAACAGAAAAGAAAACAAGCAAGCCCAGGTCCAAACAACAATCGAGTCACTTAGAACTAGACATACAACCAAACTGCTCCGCAATAAGTTGGGCTACTTAATTACATGGATTTGGGGCCTAAGAGAGCACATAAGGACTAAAGCTGGCAATTAGTGAGCTTCAAGCCCTTTATTAATGGTTCCTCGAAACAACAACATCAATATTGCTGGTTGCTATGCACCATTTTTTACCAGCTCCTTACTAAATCCTTGTCAACAGAAATTTTTTCTAGTCGACCAAATTGTTCCTTCAAGGACATCCTTAATATTGTCCACAAGATAGCTTTAGTACTACCTTCTTGTAGTACACCTCAATACCCCATTAGGAAATTGTCATATCTCTGTCTTCTATTATATATCTTGAGCATATTGCCTTCAAAAGCCAAAGCAACTTCACTGTTACTCCCTATAGACAACCTCAGATCCGTCAACTTCAGCTACTTTTTATTCCTTGACACCTTCTATGAGTCCTCAATACTACTTACTACGTGACATATCTTCCCATTTGTTGATATTTCCATGTGTGCTAATTAATAAAAATTAATTTCTACTCCCAACAGCAAGTACCTAATGGATATGAGATCTTTGTTGGATATGCCTCATACTTCGTTCCGATGATGACTCTTATTGGCGGAACATAGGGTTGCTACTGTTGCTTAGGGTTGCTTAACCTACTTATATTCTCCCTGTAAATAGAATGCTTTGTAACGAGTGCGGTGGAAAGAATATAGTTAAATATTACTAGACGTAGTGTACATTGGGTGAATCGGGATAAGTATGTGTTTCCATTCTTTCTTTCTTTTTCTCTTTTTTCTGTTTGCAATTTGTGTGAGTAATTGTTCAGTGCCAGCAATCTTAATGGCATGAGGAATGAGGAAGTAAGTTCAATGTCTTGGAAGTCTAAAAATTTTATCATTGTGGGAAAATGGTAACAACAACCTGATAGCGATACAAATCCAAGAAATGTTGTAAGAACTAAAGGATAAAACTCCCTTCTTCACATCTAGTATACAAATTCTATGACTGGCATGTTGCTAGAACCTGTTGTGAAATATTACTTGTTATTTATAACTGGTTGAATGATGGAACCAATTTTCTTGTGAATGAATGGAAAGGCAACAATGAAAGGAAACACACTTGTATTAATAATAATGGAAATAACAGAGTAACTCAGTACACCTTACAACTCACTGAACTTAAATGGTAAACATCAAACAAGACTCGAATTACACTCAGACTGAAATAAAGGAATTACAGAAACACATAATTTCTACTAAATTCAAATAACACTCCTCATGCTCCTTTTACAAGAGAAAACCCCCTCTCTCATAAAATTCACAATCGCCCCTTTCCTTGATAATTCATCTTCAATGCCCTCTTCTCTGTCATGCGTCCCTCTTTATGCAACAAACTATCCTTCCCACTTTCTATTCTCTCCCACATCCAATTCACCATTCAGAGCTTGCCAGCTGTCCAATCGGCTAACTGACTCCTTTTCTCTTTCCATAACGGTTTTGCCTTCGTTCACAGCATCTTGCCTCCCTCCATCTTGGATCTGGTTCACTTGGACTTGCTTCTTTCCATACTGATCCCTTCTTTTATAAACTTTCATTGGAGGCCCATCATTGAACAAATCATATACAAAAGAAATCTAAATTATATATCCCCAACTAAAAATGGAATCTGAAAGCCTAAATTCTCTTTCCTATCATGAAACTTCTGGTAAGAACGATACAATGTCAGTATCAAAATCACAAGTGAGAAAACTTTATAATAGGAAAGAACCTTAAAATGTCAGTATAGAAATGAGAACATTTGTAAGGGAAAAAAGAGTGTCCTTTTAAAGTACACAAACTTATGTCCTTTTAACAATTTTTAACTATACATTCCAAGAAATACATGATTATAATATTAAAATTGTACTTTTTTTCATTTTCCACGTCAACAGACAGTTTCTGAAAAGAAAAAAAAAAAAAGTACAACTTTAACATTATAACTATACATTT
The DNA here is from genome assembly GCF_033153095.1 of Gastrolobium bilobum. Classification (NCBI taxonomy): domain Eukaryota; kingdom Viridiplantae; phylum Streptophyta; class Magnoliopsida; order Fabales; family Fabaceae; genus Gastrolobium; species Gastrolobium bilobum. The sequence goes on from NW_026900051.1 coordinate 79,380, forward strand.
CCTGGAATGCATAGTTAAAAAACTGCTATAAGGAGATAAACTTGTGTCTTTTAAAAGAACACTCGCTAAACCCCATTTGTAAAGGTAAAACGTTATGACATTTTTCATATACAAAGGCTCTGTGAGGTGCATAACTTCAAATAACATCGTTATCTTTTTCACCAAAAATTACTTGGTACAGGTATAGATTTTAGTCCTTTCTCTGTACTTGGAGGGGACCTATAAAACCTCCTAGACCTGTTTAGCTTCAACTTCATAGCAGGAACTTTACGTGCAACAGCCTGCCAAATCATTTGGACAGCATCACCCTCCTTAGATGGGAATTGAAATTCAAAGAAATGTTTAACCTCTTTCAACTTGTTCCTCATTCGGGTCCACTCATCTTTGCCAATACTCCTAATGAAATTTATTAGATAATTTCCTTTGATAGCATCCCTTGTAGTAACAAATATGCAGAACTCTGAGTAGTCAAGGACATCTTCATATGGGAGCTCAATTTCATCACTGATGATAACAGGGACACAGTGACTAGCAATGGCATCAAACAAGCGGTTTGAAGAAGGGGTGTCACCAGCTATGTTAAGGCAAAATTTGGAAGAACGCATGCCTTCTGTAGCTTTCTTAATTCCATCTTTCTGAACACTTCCAAATGAAAAATGTACATCCTTTTCTTCTTTTAAAAGATAATATAGCTCTTGCCGAACATAACCTCCCTGATCATGGAAAAAATAAAATTCAAGTTAGATACTATGAATTTTCAAAGAAAAATATATTAGAAGCAAAGGAAACAAATGGTGAATTTGCAGAATATTGAACTCTTTCCAGCAAACATGCTTCTAAAAGTGATGTCAATTCCATTTAAAGAAAACTGTCTGCACAAGATTCTCTAGATTTTATGCATGTCATGGGATTAGACAGAACTATCAATAACATGGACATAGAACATCCGCAAACTTGAATCAAAATCCTTCCAGCTGAAATGGTTCATTTATGCAGTAACTATGAGGGTAATTGGAAAAGTCAAATCTCAACACAACTAACTCTTAAGTGTAACCAGCATGAAGTAATATCAATTCATTTCTTGGATCTTTCCTAAGTACACTTGATGACGTAGTAGCATATGAAGGGCTTCCAATTTCTTCAGCGCAAGCTGAGCATGTGACAAATGTGTCCTCAAAAACATAAGATATTTATATGGAAAACTCCTCACTCTGGATGAACCAAAGAACTTAAAAGGGGATGCTACTTAGAAAAACTAGAACCTGAAAAACATCTAGATATTGTTAATCAAATCAAAAGATACAAGCATCAAGTGTGCATTGTAGTCAGAGTCAAAATCAAGATGGGGATAAGTTAACGTAAGTAACCATGAAAACTACCATCTCCAAGACATTAGGTTGTCCCATTTCTTACCCCCTAAAGCTATGGGATATTATTTTGTTTTTCGTGGGAAAAAGTACAAACATATATACAATTTAGGCCTTCTGTACATGATGCAACCTGAGGAAGTAATTGATTGAGAACTGTTAGTTAGGAAAGAAGCAGGATAGGAAGCTGAATATTCATCTTTACTTGATTAATTGAAAAGTATAATAAGGCTGAATATATATATCAGCCTGAAGAAAAATAGTAAGAGGAAAAATGACTAATGTAAAAGGGCACATGCACATGCTCTAACAGAATGTGCTAAAGCCTAACAGAAAAATAAGTAGCAATAGAGAATTACAACATAACAAACTTGACAGCAAAGCAAAGAAAATAAAACATATATGCTAATAGCCCCCCTCAAGATGGAGAGTAAATGTTCAGAACTCCCATCTTGTTAAGTAAAACAGAAAACTTAGATGGCAGGAGAGGCTTGGTGAGAAGATCAGCAAGTTGCTTGGAAGAAGGAACCGGAAATGTCTTCAAACGACCTTTAAGGATGTGTTCACGAACAAGATGGCAATCAATCTCTATGTGCTTTGTGCGTTCATGAAAAACCGGGTTTGCTGCGATATGAAGAACAGATAAATTATCACAAAAAAGGTGAGCAGGACTTGGATGCAAGACATGAAGATCCTGAAACAAGACAAACAGCCATAATAATTCACATGTAACATTAGCCATGGAACGGTATTCAGCCTCAGTGGAAGATCGGGACACAGTGTGCTGCTTCTTGGATTTCCATGAAACCAGGGAATCTCCAATAAAAACACAAAAACCAGTAATGGAACGACGACTCTCAGGGCAAGCAGCCCAGTCAGAATCACAGAAAGCATTGAGTTGAATAGATGAAGATGAAGAGAAACATAAACCTTGCCCAACTGTATGCTTGACATAACCAAGGAGACGATGAGCTGCTTGCATGTGAGGCACTCGAGGAGAGGCCATGAACTGACTCAGAAAATTGACAGCATAGGAAAGGTCAGGCCTAGTGATTGTTAAATAGAGCAAGCGGCCAATGAGTCTTCTATACAAAGAAGGGTTAGGAATGAGATCACCCGAAGTAGAAGAAAGTTTGAGGCCAACATCCATGGGATTTGTTCGAGGCTTCCATCCCATATTACCAGAATCCTTTAGAATTTCCAAAGCATAGTGCCTCTAACAGATAGAGATGCCTTTGATACTTCGGGCCACTTCAAGACCAAGAAAATACTTCAAGGCACCAAGATATTTTAATTTAAACTTGTTGTGCAGCACTTCTGTAAAAAACTGAACTTCCTGGTTATTGTTAGAGGCAATAATGATATCATCAACGTAAACAAGAACAACAATGAAAGAGCTGGTGGATGCACGAACAAACAAAGAATGATCAGATTGAGACTGTGAGAAACCAAGATGCAGCAAGGTGGAAGAAAATTTAGCAAACCACTGACGAGAAGCTTGACGCAGACCATATAATGATTTGTGAAGGTGGCAAACAGCATTGGGTGGTAGAGAGGGATGCTGAGAGCAATAACTAGGAGGTAAATGCATGTAGACTTCCTCATTCAGCTCACCATGAAGAAACGCATTGTTGACATCAAGTTGAGTAAGTGACCAATTGTGAATGGTTGTTAAAGCTAGAAGAACTCTGACAGTGGTTAATTTCTCCACAGGAGAAAAACTGTCCAAAAAATCGATCCCTTCTTGTTGAGTAAAACCCTTAGTAACTAAACGGGCTTTATAACGTTCAAGAGAGCCATCTGAGTTGTATTTGACTTTGTATACCCACCTGCAGTCCACGGCTTGCTTGCCTGGAGGAAGAGAGACAATAGACCATATATTGTTGAGCTGAAGAGCAGACAGTTCAGCTTGTATAGCGTCCTGCCATTCCGGTAATTGAGAGGTCTGTGAATAAGATGTGGGTTCAAAATGGGAAGAAATGGAATTGACCAAGGTTGTATAAGAAGGGGATAACTTGTTATATGAGAGGGAATCAGATAAGGGGTAAATTGTTGAAGAGGAACAAATATAGTCAGAAAGATGGGCAGGTGGATGTCTAATTCTCTGGGTTCGAGAAGGGACAGAAGCAGGTGATAAATCAGACTGACTTGTAAAAGAGGGAGGTAGGTGAGAAAATTCAGTCTAGAAATTAAGTGAAGAAGGATGAAGAACAAAGGGAAAAAAGTGCTCAAAGAACACAACATCACGAGAAATATATGTCTTATTTGACTGTAAATCAAGGAGTTATAGCCTTTATAACCGGTTGGATAACCAAGACATATAGCAGGTAGGCGCGGGGAGAAAATTTGTAGCAAGTTTTAGGGAGAGTTGAACTGTAACAGAGACACCCAAACACACGAAGGTGAGCATAAGATGGTGGTTTATGACAAAGCATTTCGAAAGGAGATTTAGAGGATAAAAGAGGTGAAGGGGTCCTGTTAATAACATAAACGGCAGTAGCAACACAGTCTTGCCAATATGGGAGAGGGACCTGGGATTGAGAATGTAGGGCACGGGCAACATTAAGGAGGTGCTGGTGCTTACGCTCAACAACAGAGTTCTGCTGGGACGATCGACATAGGAATGAAAGAGTTGGAAGAAGAAAAGAAATAAGACAATTGGAACTCAGGAGCATTATCACAGCGGAGTGATTTGATGGAGACTTTATACTAAGTGTGAACAAGGTTGTAAAAGGCAGGAAAAACAGTAGAGAATTCAGACTTAGTACGAAGAAAGTATGTCCAAGTAAACCTAGTTGAACGTCAACTAAGGTGAGGAAATAGTGTGACCCTTCAACAAATGGAGTGTTGAAGGGACCCCAGATATCACAGTGAACCATATCAAATGGAGAATCTGAGAGTTTGGGGTTTAAAATAAACGGAAGGCGTTTTTGCTTAGCCAAAGGACACACAAAACAATGCTGATTACTATTCAAGCATTCAGAAAATCCCAAAACACATTTCATTGAATTTAAAACAGGAATTGAAAGATGGCCTAGTCTAGAATGCCAGAGAACTGGATCTTTAATAGAAATTGAAAAACAAAGGGGTTGGGGGGCAGTGTCTGTGGGAAAAAGATTGGAACTATCTAGAACGTAAAGGTCACCATGACGTCTAGCAATCCCAATCATCCTTGCCGAAGATCGGTCCTGAAGAAAACAAAAAGAAGAAGAAAAATTAGCGATGACAGGAGAGTCACGAGTCAAAGCACTGATGGAAAGTAGATTGAACAAAAAAGAAGGAACATAAAGAACTTCAACAAGAGAAAGAGAATCAGAAATTGAAACAGAACCAACAGAAGAAACGACTTCAGATAAACCATTAGGAAAAAAGACTCGAGAATTAGAAGGAGAAGAAGATTTAAAGAGAGCAAGATTGACGCAAACATCGTGCGTAGCACCAGTATCCAAAACCCAAAAAGAAAGGGGGAAAGAAATAGGAGGTTTACCGCTAGAGCTGGCAACCGAGGGAGAAGACTCGACAACGGAAGGAGCGGCGGAGGGTGATGATGATGCAGAACTCTATTGGATGAGCAAGAGCAGTTGGTTGTACTGAGATGGTGTGAAGGCCAGCGGAGTATCAGCAGAGGAAAAATTAGTGTTAAACCGATTGTTGGAATTGGGGGAAAGACTTGGGTTAGGAGGAACCCCAAGAATAGAGTGGGCCTGGGCTTGGGTAGGCATAATAGTGGGCTTTGGTATTTTAGGCTTGTAGCCAGGAGGATACCCGTGAAGCTTAAAGCATTTTTCACGGGTATGGCCAGATAGGTTACAGTAGGTGCAAATAGGCCGTGAACGGCGTTGGGTGGTGGCTACCACAGACGGAGGAGATGTGACGGTGGTGACAGAGTTTAAGAGGGGAGAATCCGGAATGGCAGGGGCAGGCAAGGAGACCGATAGTTGGCGTTGACGTTCTTCCTGAAGTATCAGAGAGAAAACCTTGGCAAGCAGTGGTAGCAGGTCAAGCAGTAAAATCTGAGCTCGTGAAGGGGAAAAAGAATCATTGAGTCCAATGAGGAATTGGAGGACATGATCTTGTTCCCTATGAGTTGTGATATGACGAAGGGCACCGCATGTACATGGAGGAAGCGGAGCGTAGTCATGTAGCTCATCCCAAAGGGATTTGAGCTTGGTGTAGTAACTATTAACTTCAAGAAAACCTTGACAAAAAGAAGAAATCTGCTATTTGAGTTGAAAGATCTGAAGACCATTGGCCTGTGAGTATCTAGTCTTCAAATCAGACCAAACATCATAAGCGTTGGAAAAATATAAAAGACTGTCAGCAATGTCCTTTGAAACAGAGTTTAAAATCCAAGAGATAACCATGGAATTGCAACGATTCCAAACAGAGAACAGTAGATCAGAGGAAAGGGATCGAGGAATAGATCCATCAACAAAGGCCAATTTATTTTTAGCAGTCAAGGCAAGGAGCATGGCGTGATGCCATGAGTTGAAGTTGGAACCCGAAAAGAAGATGAGGAACCAAAATCAAACCAGGATGGTCATTGTTGTGTAGAAAATATGGACTGCTGGGATCGTCCATGGAGGCGGAGTTGCCAGAAAGATCAGAAGGGGGTGGGCGATTATTGTTGCCACGAGCCATGGAAATGGGCAAGGGCTACAAGGAATCATCTGATACCATGTTAGTTACGAAAGAAGCAGGATAGGAAGCTGAAAATTCATCTTTACTTGATTGATTAAAAAGTACAATAAGGCTGAATATATATATCAGCTTGAAGAAAAATAGTAAGAGGAAAAATGACTAATGTAAAAGGGCACATGCACATGCTCTAACAGAATGTGCTAAAGCCTAACAGAAAAATAAGTAGCAATAGAGAATAACAGCATAACAAACTTGACAGCAAAGCAAAGAAAATAAGAACTAATATTACAAAAGATAAGAAGCCACCAGACAATAATTGCCGATAATTTCACGAAAGAATCAAGTGAATAGCATTTGATTTCACCAGGAATTAAATCCCACGTACAAATAATGATGCAGGTTGTTTACAAGACAAACTACATTGATTTTCTAGTTATATCATTAAAATCACACTTCACAACCCCCCTTTAATTCTTCTTTACAACTCACTCCATCAAACAATTGCATAACATTGTGCAACAAAGATGACCAAAACATCATTTCAAATAAGGAATAAACTCTTCTGGATATTGATATTGCATCAGACCAATATGTATATATAAAATTCACTTAACATGGTACCAGTAATCCCAACAAAGAAAGGCATTCTTAGGAAAAGTTCCATCTTACTGTATTAAACTTATTAAGCAAAAATATGATCGTTAACATGTGTGCAAAACATGGAGAAGCAGACAAACAGCATGTAACAAAAACATACATCTTGACAATGAACTTGGAGGTCAACCAACTAGGGTACAAAGGAACTCGGGTTCAAGTTTCACCAATTTCAAAAGTTGAACCACATATTTACTCGAATTTAGCTTATCTCGCTTGCTTCCTTCATTATACTCTATACTATGACTGAATAGCCTTGAGGGAGCACAAGGAGAAATGTAGCAGACCCTCATCAAAGGATCCAAAGTCATCAAAGATAACTTATCTAAGATTCCTATATATCCAGTGGCTCCTTAAGAATAGGGAGCCAACTAGTCTTAGGGAGGGCTTCCCATGCCTGTTGGCCCTCTTTACGCATTGTTTAATTGAAATAGAAAAGAAAAGACATGGGTGGTCTCTAAAGGAGTTCTGGATGTAAATGCTGAATGATATATCTTCCCTCAAAAGCTAAAAGAAGCGAAAAAAACAAGATGTTAAAGAGCAAGAGTGCCATACATCTTTTCTATATATTGCTCCTTGGAAGTACAGCAATGTTGGACGGCTATCAAAGGTGGAGTCATCATTGACATAGGAGCTGATTATATGTTTATAAGGTGCAATCACATCCTTTTCAACATTGGCTATATTTGAAGGGTATCTCCCAAAGTCTGAAAGTATGAATGTAGCAGGCCACAGCTTCATTCTTGCATCCAACATACTGTTGGGATGGTGGGCTAAAATCAAATGATCCTTTCCTCCTGATCTCTTCCATTCCTCTTGTTCTGTCAGATACTTCACTAAGTTTTCTTGAAGTATCTTGTTCCTGGTCTTCTTCTTTTCTTGTGGATTAGGTTTTGAGTATTGATTATAGCTCAGAGATGAAAAGAATGGTACAAATATAATATCAGCTTCACTGGAGTTTCGAACTCGAATTGCAGTCCCAGCCTTGGAGGCTTGAGTAATTTCTGAAGCAAGAAGGTCCAATGTAAGCCAAAACTCTATACTATGTTGCAAATTCAAACCTCCAGGGTAACCAGGTATTACAGTTCTAATATCAGGCCAAACACTATTCCCACTGGCTTTCCAACCCAAGAGTCCAAAATGAAACTCTGATGGTAAATCATACATGAAAACCTTCAGAACCACTTTATCATTTCTGCTGCATTTCCCAACATCACTTTTTTCAGGTTTTTCCTTCTCACTGGACTCTTCCACCTCTTTACTATCCACAAGGATTGCTCGGTTCCCAAATGAGGATTCAACATTTTGGGTCTGCATCTGAGACTTTGAACCATCAAAGGTAGAGAAAAGCTTTGAATTGGGTAACAAGTTGTGGTCAATGAAATGAGGACGACCTGTGGAACGCAAAACAAAGAACCAAGACATGATAAACAGGACCGATATCATTGTGAAGAACAAAATTAATGACTTTCTAGAAACAACCTTGAGGGAAGAAGAAGAAGAAGAAACATCTCTCTCAGCCATTGTAATAGTACTACACCAAGCATTAATTCAACACTTCGATATCACCCTTCCCTTCTCTATTTGAACCAACCATAACCACAGTTAAATTTTCAAATGCTAGAGATTAAGATCATGATTCCAAAATAGAACCTTTATAAGTAATTAGTTGCAGAGATGAGATTAGTGGCACAATCCACCACTCGTTTACATTACCAAACACAGATGTCATGAATGATTATTAGTTGCATAGATGACAATTTGCCAATATGTTGAAAACCCAATTGACAAGAGACAAAAGGGTATTCAAAACTACAAAACATAGCACAGAAATACTCAAAAAGATCTCATTTTGATAGTGTCAAGGCACCCAATATCCACTCAGTGTAGTAGCTGTGGTTGTTCACAGAGAAGAGAAAGACAAAAGTTTCTGTGTCATTCTTGTGCGTGTGTATGTGCTATGATAGGAGTTACAATGGAATGGAAGAAGAGACGAGGGAATAGGGTCTAACTGTGGAAGCGGGCTCCTCTGCTTGAAGCGCCACTAGTTTGGGTCTTCATTCATAACTGTTAGGAATTGGACTTTTTGACATTCCCAATTTTAGGAGCTAACCAAGCTGTTTCGCTTATTTTCTAATTTAAATTAGGGTAAGAATTAGTGCCTTGGAACTAATACAATAATAAGAGATAATGCCAAGGCTAGGCTCAAATGCCAATATGAGTACACATAAGATAAATAGTAAAAAAGTTCACTCAACTCGAAAATAATCTCGAAAAAAAGTTCCTTCATTGTTGGTAACTTGTTATACTTGGAATCATACCATCTAGCGTGATCTTTTATCTAAGCTAGTGGTATCATTCATATAGTGACAACCTCTTCCAAAGGGAACATAGTGGGCTTATAGATTCCAACGGTACATATATATATGTATGGGATTATATTTATGCAGCTACTGGACGTGCAACAATCAAATACTTGCCATATATATCCAGGATATTCTTACACCGGTGTAAGAGTTAAAAGTCTCACATTCAATCTTAACCATTGATCTACTTGGATCCAATGCCTCACGTTACTAAAAAATTTGAGCTCTTAGATATAAGTGATCTTAACGGATAAGATTAAGAGTATAACTTACACTGGTGTAAAATGATCTTTACTCATATGTAAACTCATATATATATATATATATATATATATATATATATATGGGCTTATCATTTCTCAAGCTGCCGGAGATAACTTTATCTCCGGCTCCTAAATCATAACCGTACAAAGATGGATCAATGGTGATAAAGGAAGAGAGAGAAAAAGGGAATCACCGATTTTGACCGGGATTGGCCGGTTTTGTCCGGATTAGACCGGGTCAATGCATGGCCAGTCCAGTGCTTGACCCGAACCGGTCCGATGACCGGTTCGCTGGGTTCCGGGTTGACCTGGTTGGGTTTTACAACAGTGGATCTTACACTAAATATTAACCGTTGATTTTCGATATTTAACGGTTATAATTTTTTGTGCGTGACAAAATCGTTTTATCGTAAGCATAATAGATCTTACACTAAATCTTAATCGTTGATTTTCGATATGTAACACTTATAATTTATTGAAAATTAATAACTAGATAATAAGAATGATCCAATTAATTAAAATCGATTGAGTGTAAGATTTATTATTCTTACACCGGTGTAAAAAAAAAAAAGATATTCTTACACCGGTGTAAGAGTTAGAAGTCTTATACTCAATCTTAACCATTGATCCACTTGTATCCAATGGCTCACATTACTAAAAAATTAGAACCCTTAGATATAAGTGGAATCAACGGACAAGATTGAGAGTGTAACTTACACTAGTGTAAAATGATCCTGACCCTATATATATATATATATATCCTTTTCGCACTTGGATTGTGGAATACTCGCAAAATATATTTAACCTAAGGACATAATTAGGTCACGGAATAAAAAAATATATAATTACAAGAGATTTAATCATCAATAAAAAAAATATAATTATAAAGGTAAGCATTTGAAAAAATTTGCTTTCAAATGTAGCATTAAAATAATATAATTAACATGTTACCAAATATATAATTAACTACACAATTCTACAAATTATACTGCCGGTTAACTTTTATCACTAAATATCTAAACTTTTTTTTTTCATTTTTACGAATTTAGTTGGTACATTTGAGTGGAACAGACTTGTTGCCTCCCTTAAATATGTAATTCTGAATTGAATATTTTAAAATTTATTTGCATAAAAAATAGGCAAAAAGTATCTGATATTACTTTAGACAACTTTATTTAATGTTCATCGAAATAATATCGTTTTGAGGTTAAAAAATTAAAATATTAGAATGATAAAGACTATTATAACCCTGAAATAATTAAAATTATAAAAATATCATAATTTTCACCCCAAAATGACATCATTTCGGTAAATATTAGATAAAATTATCTAAAATAACTTTAGAAAAAATAAATCTTAAAAAATATCATTAAAATGAGCTTTTGTCTTTAGCATTAGCTTATGTACAATTTTAAACTCAGTCATGGATGTCCTTACCTGTTAGGTTCTTCGTTTTTTGCGCCCCCAACAACTTTTTGATATATACATAAAGGGTTTTATGTGCACTGCCAGCTTGTATGCAATATATTCTTTTTAAGTTGTAACTTTCATTCTTTTACCAAATTCAGTTATTATAAATAGGAAAAAATATTTATTTTTTTAAATGATATATTTATGTTATTTTACTCTCATAAAGAAGTAGAATTCACATATTTATTATTTTTTCATTCTCTTTTCTCTTGATTTATCTTTTTTTTTTCACTTAAAATGATATAATTTGACATCTTTTAAAATAATACACACATTTTTCAAATAAATACATTGATCTATAAATTTTCAAAACTAAACAAACAAAAGTACAACTATTTTTGTTGGAAAAGTTATCTTCATAAATTTTTTATTTATAATTTTTTACAAATTCAATTATGTATTTTTGGCAATAGATTCTGTTATGAATATATTCATATAAATACATATTGTAATTTATAAGAATTTATAAATAAAATATTTGTAAATAGAATTTGTAAAAACGCTCCCTAATTTCTATCGAACATTGTGGAAGATCGTTGAAGATAATTCCAAGATGTCATATAAATAAATATTAACAACATTGCTCGTGGTTTGGGTGCAGTTTCCAATGGGGGTTTTCACGCTTTTAATCTTTTATATATATACATATAATAATTAATTATGAGTGGTAGCCAATAACTTTTAATTATTAAATAAATAAAATCAACAGTTAAAATTTGATGTAACATTTATTATTTTTATACCGGTGTAAATTTATTATATCCTTATATATGTGTATAAGATCAATTTACACTAGTGTAAGAATAATACGTCTTATACAAAAGGCAAAAATATTTCTACAGCCACTTTAGATAAGCTTATTTACAGCTATCGTTTATAACTATGTTCTCCCGAGAGAACGAAGTTACTTTTTTTCTCTCTACTCATTTACTTTTCAGAACCTGTCTGCTGGCGTGGAGAGAGAGAAAAAAGCAACTTTAATGTTATAACTATGTTCTCCCGGTAGCTATAGATAAGCTTATCTAAAGTGAATGCAGAAATGTTTACCCCTATACAAAATCTTAATTATTGATTTCCATCAATCTAACGATTATAATTTATTAGAAATTATTAATTAATTAATGTAACCCAATAAATCACAACTATCAGATTCATCAAAATCAATGTTAAGATTTAATATAAAATTTATTATTATTATACCGGTGTAATATGATCCTGCCCATATATATATATATATATATATATGTATGGCTTATCGTTTCTCAAGCTGCCAGATATAACTTTATATCCGGCTACTAAATCATAACCATACAAAGATGGATCAATGGTGATAAAGAAAGAGAGAGAAAAAAGAAATCGTAATCATTCAAAGGTGAATCAATTAATATAAAAAAATAAATAAATAAAACGACGTAGTTTTGGGTAGCCGGAGTTAAACTTATCTCAAACTGCTTGAAAAATATGTTTTATATATATATATATATATATATATATATATATATATATATATATATATAGGTTTGAAGTTTCTTATGTTATAGAAGATAAAATTATTTTCTATACATACATAAAAATGTGTAGGGTCTATCTGAGGTCGTATGAAGAGAAGAGAAACAAAGAGAAAGATTGCATGAGATAATTTTATTTCCTAAAACATAAGAAACTTTAAACCATAAATATAAGGTTACAAGTTTCTTATGTTATAAGATATGATTTTATCTTTTACACACGTAAAAATATATGGAGTCTTATTTTTTTTTTCTCTTTTTTTCACATATGACCTCACACGAGTTCCATATATATATATATATATATATAGGGACAGGATATTCTTACACCAGTATAAGAGTTAGAAGTTCTACACTCAATCTTGATCATTGATTCACTTGTATCTAATGGCTCACATTATTAAATATATATATATATATATATATATATATATATATATATATAGGGTTAGATCATTTTACACCAGTGTAAGTTACACTCTCAATCTTGTCCATTGATCTCACTTATATCTAAAGGCTCTAATTTTTTAGTAATGTGAGCCATTGGATACAAGTGGATCAATGGTCAAGATTGAATGTAAAACTTCTAACTCTTACACCAGTGTAAGAATATCCTGCCTCATATATATATATATATATATATATATATATATATATATATATATATGAAACAAAAACTTTAAACCTCTACATATAAAAATTAAATTGCTACCCAATAAGAAATATAATTGTGGGGTTGTTGAACATTTGAACTACTTCGTTTTGATTGGTTATTCATTGAATTGGATACATCAACCATAATAAGAAAAATAATAATTTAAATTGAATAGGGGTACTTGGTAGGTTATGATTATGAAAGCAGGAGAAGGTGGACTACTGTTAGTGCGTGCCAGGATGACAGTGCTAAATAATAAACAATTGATTGGACATTGGATCAATCAAAGATTGGCATCTCTCTTTATGGTATACGGGGAAATAAAACTCTTATAATTATATACTTAGATATTGAATTCGAAATCATTTATTAAATTGGAACGATTTTCACCGGTTAATCTATATGTTTGGTGATTTAAATACTTTTATTGACTACTAGTTAGATTTAATACTCTTTCAAATGCTTAACTAAGCTATCATGGCAAAAAAATTAAAATAATGTAATTAATTAAAATAATTACGTATTTAATGTTATTTTGTTAAAAATTACACATCTGTTGCACATTGTGCAGTAGATGTGTAATTTTTTACGAAACAACATTAAATGCATAATTATTTTATTTAAATACAATATTTTAATTTTTTTTGCCAAGCTATCATACCTAGGAGGATATCATAGAAATTCTCTCCAAAGATAAATCTGTTCTAAACAGAACAACTTGTGGAATCTAAGATAATCTCAATTTTCAACTACTAAATATTTAAGAGGGTGTCTATAATATTATCTCTTTTTGCTGATATTTTTTTTATTATGATTACAAAATATCACATTAGTTTTGTTAAAGTTTTTATTTTCAAAATTTTGTAAACATTAAGTAACACACAGAAAGTATTCTTAAAAGGAAAAAAGAAAAGAAAAAACATCTTATATCTTTAAATATAAACCACATTAATTTGATGAGCATTAGCTAGTGTCTCTTGTCTTTTTCTCCTTTTTTTATATGTTTGACCAGCATTCTTCTAAAAGTAGAAAAGAAGCCGAAGATGAAAATTAAAAAGGGTCATGCATGTAGATTTACATAACTCTTATGCTTTCAAGATTTTTAAACTTTAGATCACATCAAAAGTTTTGAGATGATTACGTTTTTAAGTTAACAAATAAAAAAACAAAAAAAATACTAACGATGTATTGACCTCCTTCCATGCATTCCTCTTGGCTTTAATCCTCTTATACTAACTCAAATCTTCAACAGAGGTTAGCTCTTGTTTCCAATGTTTTAAAAATTGAACCGAAAATTTAATCTAAAACTTTTAATTTATTGTTTAATTACCATGTTTAAGAAAAATCATTACCAATTTACCATGTATATTGCATTAGTGGCACATTTGTTATATCCTATTTCATTATGATACTCCAGCTGTGGAGCTTTGAATTGATCATTATTTCGCTGCCCCTATTGTAAAAGGGATATTTGTGGTCATTAGTTCTTAAAACTTGTTATAGCCGTTCGTTCTTGAAAATGCTATGAATATATTGGGTTATCTTACTTGAGTTAAATATGTTGGAATTAATTGAGTTTCTCTTAATTTATTTTAAGGGCCCGTATGATAGACAAAATAGGATAAAATTGATATAATAAGAGCGTTGGATTAGAGCAGTAAAAAAGATGGGCCTTATAAAAACATATCTTATCCTATATTTGATATGATAACATTATTATATATGGTGTTTGAGGCAAATCATAGAATGTTATGATATGATATAAATAGACAAAAATATCATTTTTAACATAATTTTTTGTGATTTTTAAAATTGATTTTTAAAGTATTTTTTTACTTATTTATACATTAGCTCTTATTTTAAATTACTCAAAAAAATAAATTTAGATAAAATATATAAATAACTTACAAAAAAAAATTAAAATACAAAAATTATATCCTAACCAAATAATCTTTTGAAATTTAGGTTTCAAATTGATCATCAATATTGGTAACTGGTGGTTATAAAAGTGGCAGCTGGTGCGATGGGTGGCCGATTAAAGTGATGGTAGTTGTTGGAGCTAGTGACAATGTGTTGTGGTGATGACATCGACAATGGCCGATGACAATAGTGATGGTTGATGGATGGCAGCGACAACAATGGCTAATGGTGGCAGTGTGGTTAGTGCCTGGTGGTTAGGGATAGAGATAGCCCGAGGTGACGACAGCAATTGTGGCGACTAGCTGGTGTGGTGGTTGTAGGTGGGATAGTTGGTGAAGGTGGGGGTGATGGTGGTGATCAATGGCAATTGTGGTGGCTGACATATGGCGGTGGTGGTAGAGGCAGTGATGATTGGTGCGTCGTGGTGGCCTAAGGTGGTAGTGACAAGTGAAAGTGGTGGTGGTGGTTAGGGTGGTGATGGCCGATGATAATGGTGGTGGTTGGTTGATGGTAGTGATGTTTGGTGGTACAGGTGATTGATGGTCTGCAGCGGCGGTGGTGACAGTAGTTGGTGGGAAGGGCCGACACTAAACAAAGTTTATAGGAGAAAAACATATAATTGTATTTAGGATGATAGGGATGAGATATTTGTTATCCTATCATATACGTTTCTGATCTGAGTTCTCTTTTAAGATAACTTATCTTGTTGCGGACAAGACAAAATGAGCCAACATGATAAGTTTATCATATCTTGTCGGTTCACCAAATAATAGATTAAAGCATAATATGATGGTCTATCCGATTTTATTATCTTTATCTTGACCACCAAACAAATCCTAAATTATATTTAATGAGATGAAAACAAATAGGTTGCTTTATGTAACACCCCGTGTATACCTGATTTGTTAACATGTCTTCGTATTAAGCCATGCTTAATTCAAAATGCGGAATATCTTTTTCTTTTCAATTATGACATCATTATACTTAGCCAAGTTGATTATTTAATCATTTTCATAAAAACATCGCATGTATGTAAATTGCAAAAGACAGTTAACGGAAATACCTCATAAATAAATAAGTCAGTATCTAAGTCACGGATCTACAACACGTAGTCCGAACAATATCCTTATACATTAATACAACTCAAAACTAAGATAAGACATAGTCAATCAATGTGGCATGGACAATCCCCATGCTCACCAAATAAGGCAACAAGCCCAGCAAGTCTCAACAACAACAACATAATAATAAAGCTAATGACATAATAGCAACATGCATATCCAGCATCTCAGCACAATCAACATAACAGATAAATATCAATCAACTAAGCTCCGGCCTCCTGCCGCTAGAGGTCTCAACCCCCGCATTACCTGAACCTGAAATAAGCGCCCCAAACGTGGGGTGAGATCTCTAAACAGAAATCTCAGTAAGACAAGGGGTCCTCAAGGATCTTCCACCCCAAGCTCACTTACATGTGCAATATAAGTTCCAAAAGCAGTTTAACAGTATAAGTTCCAAAATAATGCAATGCAACAGATAATCATGTCATGTATATCAATACTAATCTACTGGCCAGAGAAATGCAGGAATACGTCTATTACCCACACTAGTGCAAGACGCCACTTGCACCCACCCACAGTGTCACCGTCTTGTATGACGCCACATACTCAGGCTAACCGTCTAAGTGGAACAACACATACATATTATAAGCAATTGCACATAAAGCTCAACAGCATTTTAAATTATCAAAGCATGTAAACACATCATGCATATAAACCATCCCCCATGGGGTATGTGGAACCACACAATGGCTAAACCGAGGACACAAAAGCTTACCTTTCAAGCTAGCTATCCAAAACAAGAGTCCACACAAGCTCAAGGTCCACACACAGCAGAATCACAATCTGTTTTGGCCAACAATCATATCAATATTCATACTTAACAAGCATACGGTATAAAGACAACGTCTTTCCTTTACGTTTCATGTCTTTAGGCTTCTCACAAAGCCATAAGCCCTTAATCACTTGATTCTGACTTAGATAAGTTAAAACAGAAGTCTCACTTCATCAATCTAGGGTCCACAAACCCATAACAGCCTTCTGTATGAACAGTACAACTACTGTTTTTCGAAAACCCAGAATATCTGGATATTTGTCGGGGGTATATCCGGATATCAATATCCGGATATCTGACTGGCAATATCGGGATATGAATATCCGAATATTCAGAACTCCATATCCGGATATTTCTAACCCAATATCCGGATATTTCGCGGCAGAATTCAGATTCTGCATTTCGCGAGATATCAATCCAAAGGTTCGACTTTTACCGATTACAGAAGCCTAAACATGAATTTCTAGGTGTGTTTAAGCTTACCCAACCTCAAGTTATTAACTTTAGTTCATTACATGCATCAAGGTTCCATTTTTAACCAAAAAACCAAAGGCAAAGATGATGGTGCTTACCACTAAGGCTTGGAACAGAAACAAAGGTGCTCTTGGAGCTCACCACAAGGCCCTCACAACTCAGACTTGTAAAGAGTACGAAAATGATAACAAAGCAAGGTCTTTTCTCTACAAGGATCCCACCTTGAAGTTCCAACACCTTAGGAAATGGCTCCCAAAGCCCAAGCAAAGAACTCAACCCAACAACTCTCCCAAAACAGTACTCACAACTCAGAAGCAAGGTTCTCTCACCCACCCAAGGTAGCTCACACCAAGGTATGTTGATCAAGAGAAGAAACAATGATCAAAGGTGGTGTCTTTGGTGAGAAAACGAAGAAGGAAGGGAGTGGCAAGGTGGATGGTCACAAGGCTTCAGCAATTGCTACGTAGAGGTGCACAAATCTGACCTACGATCATGTGCCTTTTAGTATTTATAGTCGGTTTAAACTTAATCACACTGTATTAGCACTAATAGCTACGCTTAGCATTTTAATCCCAAACTTTGGAATCTGCACCTACTCATTTTTATAAGATTTTTCATATTTTTATTTTATTTTTTGCAGCACCTTTCCGGTACGCGCTTTTCCATAACCAGTATCATTTCTGGCACCAGTTCTCATTATTTTAACTTGAAACTTGAAATCGCAGTCCTATATAATATTCTAGGAATATTCATGGACTTATTTTAATTTTTCGAGATACTTCACCGGTACGCATTTATACCGAGTAGCAGAACCGGTATCTGCACTTTTCGTCAGAAAAGTGACTTTCAGCATTATTAATCACTTACCAATATTATTTAAGCCTCATAATAATTATTAGGGTCAATTATGAAATTATTTCCTATTTTCTCATAATTAATTAATTAACTTCCTTAATTAACGGTGCGGGTTCTTACACTTTAGTTAGTAAAACACGA
Source organism: Gastrolobium bilobum (assembly GCF_033153095.1). NCBI lineage: Eukaryota > Viridiplantae > Streptophyta > Magnoliopsida > Fabales > Fabaceae > Gastrolobium > Gastrolobium bilobum. Next base: position 97,587 of record NW_026900051.1, read on the forward strand.
CAATATACAGAATCTCTTAAAATTATGTGAGGACAACATTTATTATGTCAAATGTTAAGCTACTATGATGTTTTTGGATTTTCATTTTATGACCAGGACATATTCTTATTATGGGAACATTTACAATTTATGGCAAACAATATATTTTCTCTAGATAACTGTTAAACCTTTAGTTTATTGTGTTTATAGGGCTAATATTGCATGAATTATATAGTCAAGAGCATGAATACTTAGGTTTTATATTGAAAATCATGGAAATCGGATTTCTATCTAACATATCTTGTTCTTATTGGTTTTGAAGGAAAATTAATACAAATTTGAGCAAGAATGGATTTAAAGATTGAAGTTGGAATTGGAAGATCAATGTTCATCCAAGAAGAAGTTTCTGGAAGAGAACATTCAAATGTTAGAGATCAACATTAAAGTGTTAAAACATGAAGAAAAAGCTACTGTTTGAGCACGTTTTTATGTTGAGAAGGGCGTTCAAATGTGAAGAAGGAGCGCGTTCAAATATTGATTACAACATTCAAACGCGCTAGCATGAAAGAAGTCACATCCAAGGAGCGCGTTTAAATGTTAATTCCATCATTAAAACGCCATGAAACAGAAGAAAAACGCACTGCTCAGCGTTTTAATGTTACTGTCAACATTTAAACGCGCTGAGAGAAAGACACGACTGATTAAGAATGCGTTCAAATGTTGATTTCAACATTTGAATGTCCAGCTGCGATGCAATTAAGATTCAATTTATAAAATCATCCAATTGAAGATATGATTTGAGATTTCATAAGATTCTTTAGAAAATTAAAAAGATATGTTCTCCTCTATAAATAAAGGGCCTTTGGATAAATTGAGAGATTTTCATTCATTCAAGAATGGAGAGGCGTCTGAAGAAGCACAAGGAGGAATCCTGTTGCAGAGTGTTGGAGCACTGAGGAGCCAAGTCAACATCACACCAATGGAGGCTTGGGGAACTCTTTTCTTTCTTATTGTTTTTCAATTCAGTATGCTAGGCTAGACTTTTATGTAGTTAGGGTAGATGAAACCCAATTGAATCGTATGCTTTGAATTAAATTGTCTCTGAATTCTTTTCTTTTCATATTTGAATAAATTTATCTGTCTTTAATGCTTTCTATAAGTTTGCTCCTTATAGATTGATTTTGGGGAATTGTATGACAATAGGGATGTTGGTGCATGAACCCTGACTTGGTAAATTTATCACAATCCTTGTGATCTAGGGATAGACATAGGGTAATTGTGCAATCTTTGGATTCTTGATCTTAATGCATGTTTTCTTGGAGAATAATCGGAGAACTAGAGTTCTTTCAAGATCACATAGATTTAAGGTAACAAGGAATTAAGCCCTAATTAACTTAGAAAAAAATTAATTGGCATTATATTAAGAGCCGATTCTTACAGTTTAATTCATAGCATATAGAGGAGATTGGGAGAAGTCGAAACTCTAACTACGCTTGTTTTTAAACTTCAAATCAATCATCTTTCCAATTGCTTTTTAATTTTGAATTTGCATGCTATTAATCGTTTTCCTTTTAATTCAATTTTCTTCATCTAAATATTGATTGTCCAACTAAACTGCGATTAGCGAACTAGTGTTTGAAACCCAATCCTCGTGGGAACGATCTCGTACTTCGGTACACTTTTATTACTTGACGACCGATACACTTGCTGAGTCGCAACAATAACTGTATTAGTCTATTAGGTAGTGCTTGATACTAGGATCATTTATCAATTCATGGAAAAGTATGGTAGGGAAAACAGGAAAGCCACGTTTTGTTGCCCAAAAAGTAAAAAGTTACCCGGGTATTTTTTTCCCCGAATTTTGCAATTGTGTGCAAAGTGGTGTGCAGACACCATCATTGAAACTCCATGGATTACTTGGAATTCTTGCTTGCCCGGGGAAGTAAAAAATAAACAATGATCAGGTGGACCAAATTAACCTTGTAGTTTGTACAATCTATAAAGTATTGTGTTCGCAAAAATCTGGTACCAAACACGACCGCAGTTGCATGACCCCAACTGCATTTTCCATAGTCGCATTTCTGAGGAGGCCACCAATCCTCAGTTGCACAGATAAAATCTTCATCAATCTAACCAATAGCAGATTTCCCATGAATAAAAAAATCCCTTTAACATCTTCAACGCCTCTTTCATTGATAGTATTCACTCTAATGAATCTGAAGCTTACCAAATACATCAATAAACACAGACCCAAAAGCCTTATCTGAGAACCCATTTCCCGAATCAGCCAAACTAAAGATCTCTGTGATTTTTCATAAATGGGTTAGCAACAATGTCTTCCTAACTGCGTCCTCTAAAATATCACTCCTTCGAAGTTTGATTACAGAGCTCTGAACCGCTTGATTTGTAGAAATATTTGGCTCAATGCATGTTGCTCACACAAAACCCAGATCCCTTTCTTCTATGAGTAACATTATTTTAATTTTTGAATGAAAAGTAAAGGTGGGGTTATTTTTTTAAAATAATCCCATATTCCCACTAATGTTTTACCATCAACTAAACACAAACTCAGTAAACTTAACCTAATATTCTCGGAAAAATGTGAACCTACCAAACAACTTTTTAGTAACATTTCAGGAAAAATAAATTTCTCACTATATTCCCAAAATTTGTGATTCTCCGATAAAAAAAAAAAAATTCTCTACAAAACGCTTTCTTAGATACAACTGTTTATATAACTTATTATCCATCGCGCTAAGCATATTGATTCCCGACCCATGGTTTTGTAGACCAGCATATTCTTATTGGGCTTGACCCAATTAATTGAATAATAAATCAATTTAATATCTGACATAAATATTTAATGGTGATTGCATTGGAAGTTTATTATGGTTGTCGATGATGGATCTCTCATGTTATTTAACATGACTAGGTTACGTGAGATGATTTCAGTCGTTTATAGATAAATTAACGGTTATCTTTTTCCTTACTCTATATCTTAACACTCTTTCTCTTTTATCTTTTATTATTATTAATTTGTCAATAACAACTGAGATCATATCCATCATATAACATGTGATAATTCATTCTCGTCTGCGACCTCTATTCTTTTGCTCAAGGAACAAAAAATGTATCAGATGCGACTTTGGGCAAATGGTGGGCTGCATCACACACACATGGGTACAAGCAAAGGAATGTACGATGGGCCGTCTCTATTTGAAACTGAATCCTGTTATGGATTGGTTTAGTGGGCTGAAAGCCTAGTCCAGTTTATTTAATTGACAGTATAAATTGATTTTATAAATCCTTAGCCCATCTAATATCTATGGATCGAAAAAAATTAATATATAATCCTTAGCCATTTAATATTCAGTGTAACAGTCATATTATAATTATGTATTTTAGAAAATACATAATTATAATATTAAAATTATTTTTTTAACTAACGTAGAAGAGAAAAAAATAATTTTAATATCATAATTATATATTCTTCAAAGGAAAATATTACTTTCCTTTTACATAAGATATCTTCTCTCATGTTCTTTCACTTAGATTTTGGTACCCTTCTTTTTTCTTTTTTCTTGTAATAGTGGGATCTACCTATTTTTTTTCTACAACATAAGATATTTATCTTATGCGAAAGGAGACTAATAAAACCTTTCATCAAAATATATAATTATAATAAACAGTTGCATTGAATATTTAGTGCTGTGCTTGTACTCAAAATGCTCTAATATGGATCAACCCACGTGTTCAAACCTGTACGCGCAACTATACTTGCAATAAAATGGTTTTCTGTACTTCATGTAATCAACTTTTGCGTTGACAATATGAATTTCCGACGAGATAATTATATTAATATTCTTTTAACAAATATATCCATCTTGCATAGTAATTATAAATATTAGCGTTTAGCTGGGAATATCTTTTATTTTAATTTATAAAAAATAAGTACTAATAAAGAGTCTATGACAATTACAATGTCTAACGTATAAAGAAAAAAAATGCAATTCCAAAGTGAGTGATGTTGAAGAGTGTTTCATAGAAATTACAACCGAAGAATAAGAAATGCTTTTCATTTTATCATTTTTATATTTAATTTCTATGTTTATGTTCACGAAGGGTTACAATTCACTACAAGACACCAATGAGTGCAGCTCAGTTGGTAACTTGGCGCTGAGTTAGTGGGGTTGGATATGTGTTCGATTCCCGCTGAATGCATTCTTGGGGAGGGGGCTGAACCTTTAGCCATCACTGTTCCTCGCACTCCGGATTAGTCCCATAGCCGGCTCAAAGAGTAGAAGTTCGTGGGGATACCGGAGGGAGCCAACTCGTCTCAAAGAGATAATTAGGGTTGGGTAACTCCAAAAAAAAAAAAAATAATTCACTACAAGACCCCTTGATATGACATGAGATTTTTGTGTTCGGGTTGATCCATATTTACATTTGTGTTATGTTTGTGTTGAAAAAAATGATAAAAAATTGGTGCCATGTTGCATGTGAACAGGCAAACAAGATATTGATTCACTTTAATTTTTTTCTAAGTTATTTGTGTTGTGTCAACACAATATTAATGAAAGCAACATACATTGGTTATTTATGTCGTGTAGTGTCAAATTGTATAATAACAAGACACTTTTGAGGTTGGTGGATTATTCATGTCGTGTCAACTCATATAATAAATGAAACACTTTAAGATTATTATGTTATTCATATAATATTATCTCAACTCATAAAATAAATAGGTTGTGTTCATGTTGAAGGTATAGAGACGAGTCCTTAGTTGTCTCACATTTGTCTCGAGTGTATTTATGTCGGCCTGTGGAAGCGATAGTGAATAGTAACAATAAATCAAATCAAAAGTAGAGATAAGGAAGAAAAGAACACCAAAAATTTTAATGTAGAAAAACTCTTTGATGTAAAGAGTAAAAATCACAGGACCAAGTCTAGAAAAACAACCACTATGAATAATGGGTAAATAATCAGAGGACTTCACCCTCTAAAGGATGGATCTATCACAAGTGTCTCACACAAGTGTTTCTCTTTGTAAAGAGGATAGGGAATCATACTCTACATGGTATTCTTCTTCTTCAGCGATGGCGTTGAGTTTCTTCCTTCGAGAATCTTCGTCTCTGACTTGCGCTTTCTCTGTGCATTTCTCTCTCTTCTCTTTTTTCGCTCTATGATGGCTCAACATCTAAACATTTCTTATAAACAAGAGATTAGGACAAATATTAATTTGGACCGAATCCATCATGGGTCATGGACCCAACACAAATTAGCAATGTTTTAAAATCTCGCCCCACCTCGAGGTTGACCCCTCCGGGTCACTGACCCCCTCTCTCTGAGGGTTCTGGTTAGTAGTTAGACCATATTTGCACGTTGACCCCGCTAACCTGCGAAATCCCCCGGTTGAACCCGTGACTCCCGGGTCAAAGGGGTCACTGGATTTTTTTTTAAAATTATACACGAAATGACGTCGTTTGATGTGTAAAAAAAAACACTTGTTGCTTCCTAGATTTACAACTAGATCTCAAATCTGAATCGTCCTTCTTCTTCTCTTACGATCTTCTCTCCCAGACCTATACCCAGTCTCCCTGTTCTGGTGATCTCCTCCACTTTGTTGGTTCTTCTCTCTCCACCGTTAATTTGCCTTGTCACCGCCTCTCCTCCGCTATTCTCTATTGGGTAAGGGATCTCCTTTCGCATACTACTGAAGGTGCATGAGAAGGACAAGAAGGATCTGAGTTTGATGATATAACTTTTCATTAACTCCATTGGAATATGTGTTTTATACTTTGATAGTTTAATACTTTGATTAGCTTATGAATATTGACTTGTCGATGTAATTGGTTGAATTATGTTAAGTATATTTTGAATTTTTAATGATTGATGGTTTAATTTTTTTGAATTTTTCATATATAATATATATTTATATTTTTTTTAATGTATAAAACAGTGAAGTAACCCCATGACCCCCCGATTGAACCCATGACCCCTGACCTCGGCCGAGTCAATGGCTGGACTGGGTTTTTAAACACTGCAAATTAGGCTCAACTAGGTCCAACTAAGTCCTGCATTAATAACCAATCATAATGTTGATTGAAATTCCAATGATGACTCTTGACTACAGGTGGCAAAGTGGATGGCCCGCCATTAACTCGTCAAAAATAGAGCTAGCCCATCTAGCCCTACTTTGAGAGTAGATTGAAAAACTCGTCCCGCTCGCCTGCCCGAACCTGTTTTACATTAACTCGCCTCGCCCCATCATCATTCTGCCAAGAAATGAGCCAACCCACCCCGCTTTTAAGAGTGTGTTGTAAAACTGAGCCTGTCTCGCCCTATCCCGTTTAGCGAGCGAGGCGGGTCGTTTTGTCGACCCTAGCTGTGATCACCAAATCAATGCCTAAGATCATGACTCAAGCATACTCGATTATCAATAAATTTTGAAGAAAATATTATAATTGAGATATTGAAAATTGAAAATTGAAAGTTCTCAATAATAATAATATTAATAATAGTAATATAAATCTCAGAACTCCAATGGAATTGGTGGAAAAAAATATTGAATGTCTTTTTTAATTCTTTATAAGATTTATATAATATATATAATATTATATTTATAAATTTTTATTTACAAATTACACTGTGTATTTCGGGGAGTACATTCCTAAGTGAGTGTACTCCCCGAAGAGACCATAGTGTTTTTTTATTTATAAACTACACTATGTATTTCGGTGAGTATATTCCTAAGTGAGTGTGTACTCCCTAAAGAGAACATAATATAATTTGTAAGAGTTTATAAACAAAATTATATAAATATTACCCTTATATATATATATATATATATATATATATATATATATATATATATATATATATATATATATGGATCGTGATCATTTTACACCGGCGTAAGACTAATAAGTGTTACATTATATATCAACCGTTGATTTTCGTGCATCCAACGGTTATAATTTAGGAAGTCATACGAATTAAATACTATCAATTAATTATTAATTATAATACAAATACCAATCGATAATTTTCGTCCATCAACGATTAAGATATGGTGTAAGATTTATTAGTCTTACTGGTGTAAAAAGAACCTGTCCCTATATATAATATAGTGAGACCAAATATAAAATTTTACCCTATAGAATGTATTTAAAAGAAAGTATAAAAAAATATGTTAATAATATTTCTCAAACAATTACTTTGGAGGAAAATGCTGACAAGTGCTTTAAGAACATTAAGAATTCAAAAATAAAAAGTAAAACTTTTTAAATTTTTTACATATTAATTTTTTATTTTTACTAAATATCTGTTATTTTTTAATTCTTTAATAAGTATTATTAGGACAGGAACGTTGTGTTTGGGTGCACAATCAGGAACAGCACAACTTTATTTCTATCTGCTCTTTGGTAATTGAAGGACAACACAACCAATTTTCTGTTACATATTGTTTGATATACATAAGTATTGGACACATTAATACAAATTTTACTATCATACCCTTTATGTAGTAATTTATTTATTTTACATTAAAAATATACAAGATAATATTTTAACATTATTTATTTATTTTCACACTTTAATTTCATTTATCATTTATCATTTATTAGTAAATTTAATATTTTTGATTAATTTTTTATATTTATCATATGATTATAAATTAAAAAAATATTTTGGAAGGTTTTATAATATATTGTGATAGAGGCCAATGGTTTATTTATTTATTCTGTGAGGTAATTATATTCAAAAAATATAACATCTCTTAATGAGGTGGTTTCCTTTATTTTGTTATTTTACAAATTTAATTTCTAAACAACTATTTTTATGTATAAATTATTACAATAATATCACAAGTCATAATTAAATTAAATATTTTTATACTTAAAACATATACTTATTTATTTTTCACTTAATATTTTAATCAAAAATAATTTTATCATATTAATCTAATTATATATATATATATATATGATATTATTAAACTTGCTCTAAAGTAATTTTTTATTTATTTTTATTTTTCATCCCACTCTTTGGTTTTTCTTTAAACCCGAGTCATGTTTTGTGTTGTGAGATAAAAAAATTGTCCCATAGATATGTTTTCTATTTTGTTCAATGTAACACCCTTTATAATTAGCTAGAATATCACATTACTTATTAAACCATATCTTAAATGAAATAAGAAGAATTATAAAAGAATAAAGAGATATAAGATTCTAAAGCAGTAGTTATAAAAGAAGGCATATGACAAAACACCCTTAAAATTCAATTATATATTAGACAAGTCAATCTCACTAGTACATAAGGATTAAACTAGATTACATTACCAGATGTAGTAAGCATCTAAACGACATATGGCCCATAAGTAGGTGTAGCACCCACTCCTTCTTCAACCAAGCATGATGTAAACCTCCGTATGATTCTCATAACAGTAGATTGTTATTCCTGTTATTAGTGGTAGTGCAAAAATATGTGTTGTTGGTTATGGTGATATCAGTAAAGCACAAAATTGCATGCAATCACAGAAGATTAAGATGTAATATGCAACACATAAAAGTTACATAAAATCAAACCTGACCCCAAAATTAGATACTGTATCCTTAAGATAATTTTGCACCCTCAACGGTGCCTAAGGTTCGTGGACAAATGCCTCCCAGAATAGAATGAGTTACCTCTGTTTTGACGATGGCACTACCAAAAAAACAGCACCGACGGATACAACGAATGCTGATCAATCTCACAGAATGAATGCAAAAGATTTCAAAAAATATTTTGACAGAGTTTCGGTACAAGAGAGAAATTAGAAGAGTCAACGATTTTTTCTGATTTCCTTCCATATTTATAAACCATGACTAGTCCCGATGAATGGTGCCTATTGGTGGTGAAGAGTCGTTCCTGTTCGGCAGTGAAAAGCCATGTCTGTTTACCCGTGAAAAGCCATGTCTGTTCGACCGTGAAAAGACACATCTCTGTACACCCAACTTCTTATTCATAACATTTTAATTCTATAAGAATTCCAACAATCCCCCATATGAATAAAAAGTTCACTTATCGTGACTAAATGTATATGAGACTCATGCAATGTGCAATTGATCAATGAAAAATAACTGCATCAGGATCGGTGGACGCAATGCCTTGTAACTGTCCCTAGTGAGACCTATCGGATTTACTCGGTCAATCGATGGACACGATGCCTTGTAACTATTGACCTTGCGTGTAGAGTGTTCGCAATGATCAACATTTTAATGGCCTTAAACCCATTCCTTTCGACAAATTTTCCTTTAACTCTCTAGTCAAACCTTTAGTTAATGGATCCGTAATAATACCACTAGAGAGTAATTGGCTCACGATATCATGTCTCTAATATATATATATATATCAAGATTTACGATCATACATAACATTCCTTGCCCTTCCGATCACTGCTAACTATCACAGTGTATGCACACTGCAAACACTGGCTTTGACAAGTTCAAAATATCCTCAAGGAAGTTTTGTAGCACTTGGATACCCCACCAACTCTATCTGAGGCAATAAGTTTTTGCTTCCATGGTCGACTTAGAAATACATACTTTTATGGATGATTTCCAAGACACAACACCCGTACCAAGTGTGTACACATGCCCCACTTGTGGACTTGGTGTCACTAGAGTCGGTGATCTAATTTACATCACAATATCCTTCAAATACAGCAAGATACTTTGAGAAATGCAAAACATGGTCTTGTCGTATTAACACATATATCCGAGACCTCAGACAACAATTAAGTCTATATCCAATGAACACACAGTCCACTGTCTTTCGTTCGATCTTAACCCTTTTTAATTTTGGAATCGCGACCTTTGCCAAACACCCCCACACTTTAAGATAATTCAAGGTAGGCTTCCTACCTTTCTATTTTTCATAAGGGGTGTTATTTATTTTCTTATGAGATACTCTATTGATTATATAATCTGTTTAAAATGACTTTCCCCCATACATTCTATGGTAAACCAAACATCAACAACAGTATTTCATTTAATGTCCGGTTCTTTATACGCAATTGCATTAAATTGCAGCACAAAAGGAACAAACATTTGGTGTATAGTACCAAACTCCAAACAAAATATCTCAAAGAGGACATCATTCCTCTCAACAATCTCATTGGATTGTGGAGTATAAGGAGCCATCATTTGGTGTAAAATTCCAAAATCTAAACAAAATTCCTCAAAAAGGCCATCGTACTCTCCCACTCGATCGCTCCATACAACTTTACTTTTCTTATTTAACATTATTTGGCTATATCACTTATCAAATAATAAATTTCATTATAACCATAAAATGATTCACAATTATCATGTCATTTACAACATTCAAAGTCATCACATTGACTTTGATCATGCCATTACAAAGATAACACTTTCGAGTTCACATAATATCAAATATTTCATTGGATATACAACTCTGATATCCATCATGTTATAAAGTTCATTATAGGCAAAAATTATCATTATCCAACACCATAAAATCACAATTTACACACATATAAATATCATACATATAAATATTTATGACATCACAATAATTGATTATTTCCTTTAATAAATAATATAACAATCACTATTCAAAATTAATAAGAACACGAAAATCGAGAAGCACCTTTTTCAGAAATGAATTTCGAAGAATGAATGCAATTTCGAACACAATTTCAATTGCATTGTGAAAAACCTTGCAATATAGATAATCGAGAAAAATCAAGGCGCAAATGATAAGCGAGAAGCAAATAACAATTTCCAAAACCGAGGCGCTAAAGTTTCAAATTTTTCAGGAAAAATTGGTACTGAACGAAGTTGAACCACCACAATTTTATTCAACAAAGACATATATTAAAAACAAGAAAAAATTATCTTAAGATTGTTATTGGTGGTAGTACAAAAATATGTGTTGTTGGTTATGGTGATATCAGTTAAGCACAAAATTGCATGCAATAACAAAAAATTAAGTTGTAATATGCAAGGCATAAAAGTTGCAAAAATTTAAACTCGAGCCTAGTATTAGATACTGTATCCTTAAGACAATTTTGCCCCTCAATGGTGCTTAAGGTTCGGGGACAAATGCCTCCCAAGATAGAAAGGGTTACCTCTGTTTCAACGATGGCACTATCAGAAGAAACAACATCGGCGGACACAACGAATGTTGATCAATCTACAGAATGAATGCAAAAGATTTCAAAAAATATTTTGACAGAGTTTCGGTACAAGAGATAAATAAAAAAAGTCACTGATTTTTTCTGATTTCCTTCCATAATTATAAACCATGACTGGTCACAATGAATGGTGCTTATTGGCAGTGAAGAGTCGTGCATGTTCGGTAGTGAAAAGTCATGTCTGTTTGACCGTGAAAAGATACATTTCTTCACACCCAACTTCTTATTCTTAACATTTGAATCCTATAAGAATTCCAATAATTCCCCTACCTTTCATCCGTCAAACATAAACTAGGCATGCTTTCTTTCTGGAAAGATTAACATAAACAACAAAATCAAAGATTAGAAGATAAAACAAAAGGGTAGAAGTTAAAACCAAAGATAGAAGATAAAATCAAAATAGTAGAAGAAATCCATAAGAAAATGGTTCGCCAAAGTAAGGACATCTTTACAGCTTTTTTAAATAAATACTTATAAAATATCAACTTTAAATATAGAAATAGATGAAGAAAAATAAAAATAGGAGAATGAGGTTCTCTCAATATTATCTTTCCCTTTTTTTTCTCTATTTTTCTTTTTCTTTTTTTCCTTTCTCTCTCTCTCTCTCTCTCTCTCTCTATTGTTTCTTATTTGTACGCAGGGGCAGAGCCCCAGGGGGCTAGGGTGGGCGGAAACCCCCCCAAAGTTTTGAAGAATTTATTTTAACTTAATCTTTTAAGGAGAGCTAGTCATTTAAGGAGATCAACGACTCGCCCCCCTCCATTCTTAATTTATCGCTGCGAAACGTCGTTGAGAAGATTGCCGAGCAATCTACATTCATCATTATAGCTCTGGAATGAGATTTCCTTCACTATATCGCCAATGGTGTCTATCATTGTCACTCAACCAAATCAAACACAGAGAAAAAATAATACAAAATAAGAAGAGAGATAGAGAGGGAGGGAGAGTGTGGTTGAATGGGTAACCAAAAAAAATTATTTTTTCCCCCATCCCCAATTAATAATCATGGTTCCGACACTGCTTGTATGTGACTTAACTTATGAGGTTCCTTTTATTAGTTTGTTATCACTCAAAGAAGGAAATAGATGAGGAATGAAAACTGAATATTCCATTAAGCTTGAAAAAGAAAGAAAAGTACAAGTGGTTATATATACCACAGTCATAACAGAATGGTGCGTAAAATTAGCACATGTGCCATCACCACTAATACACACTAGTAACAGTAATTGGTTACAACAGAAATTAAGAAACTCAAATATAAAATATATACTAATAGGCCCCCTCAAGATGGAGAGTGGATATTCAAGACTCTATCTTGGAAACCAAAACAGTAAACTTTGAGGGAAGAAGAGGCTTGGTAAGAATATATACAAGTTGCTTGGAAGAAGGAACAGGGAACGTCTTCAGGTGACCTTTGAGAATATGTTCACGAACAAGATGGCAGTCTATCTCTATATGTTTTGCTCGTTCATGAAACACCGGATTTGTAGCTATATTAAGGGCAGACTGATTATCACAAAAAGATGTGCAGGACCAGGGTGTAAAACCTTAAAATCTTTCAATAAGGAAAGCAACCACAATAATTCACAAGTAGTAAGAGCCATCGACCTGTACTCAGCTTCAGTGGATGACCTTGACACAATATTCTGTTTCTTGGATTTCCAAGAAATGATGGAGTCTCCAATGAAGACACAAAAGCCAGAAATAGAGCAACGACTATCAATACAAGCAGCCCAATCAGAATCACAAAAGGTATTAAGTTGAACAGTAGAAAAAGAAGAGAAAAAAATGCCCTGACCAACAGTGTGCTTAATAAAACCAAGTAACTTGTGGGCAGCTTGAAGATGTGGAACACGTGGAGAAGCCATAAATTGGCTGAGAAAGTTGACTGTGTAACTGATGTCAGGCCTTGTGATTGTCAAATATAATAAACGACCAATCAATCTGCGGTATAAAGAGGGATCAGGAAGAAGGTCTCCCTCAGATGTAGAAAGCTTAATGCCAACCTCAAATGGAGTGCTTCTCGGTTTGCAACCTGAAAGGCCAGTATCCTTAAGTATTTCCAATGCATAATTGCGTTGGCAGAGAGATATACCTTTGGTAGAACGGGCCACTTCAAGGCCAAGAAAATATCTCAAGGAACCACGATTTTTTAAATGAAATTTGCTGTGAAGTTGATCAGCTAAAATCTGCACTTCATAAGAATTGTTAGATGCAACGATGATGTCATCAACATATACCAAAATGGCAATAAAACAAGTGTCAGAAGATCGCACAAAAAGGGAATGATCTGATTGGGATTGGACAAAACCAAGTGATGTCAGTGTATTGAAAAATTTAGCAAACCATTGTCTTGAAGCCTGACGAAGGCCATATAAGGACTTATGGAGATGGCAAACAACATTAGGAGGGAGAGAATTCTGGTTGTGATAATATCCAGGTGGAAGTTGCATGTATACCTCTTCATGGAGCTCCCCGTGAAGGAAAGCGTTATTAACATCAAGTTGAAGAAGTCACCAATTGTGAATTGCAGCAAGTGCAAGAAGGACACGAACAGTGGTCAGTTTTGCAACTGGAGAAAAAGTCTCCAAGAAATCGATTCCTTGTTGAGCAAAGCCCTTGGCAACCAAATGTGCCTTATACCTTTCAAGTGAACCATCTGATCTGAATTTTACCTTATAGACCCATCTACAACCTATAGCACATTTGCCTGTGGGAGAGAGACAATAGACCACGTCTGGTTGAGTTCAAGAGCTGAAAGTTCAGCTTACATTGCAGCCTGCCACTCTGGTAATTGAGATGCAGCAGAAAAGGAATTGGGTTCGAAATGAGATGAAACAGAATTTATAAAGGCTGTATAGGAAGGGGAAAGACGATTATATGAAAGGCAATTAGTCAGAGGGTGATGGGTGGATGAAGAACAAATATAGTCATCAAGGTGGGAAGGAAGTTTACGTGTCCATGAAGGACATGGAGGTATATTAGGTTCAGAGGTGGAATCAAAGGCTAAAGTGTGATCATCCGAAGGAATAACCAAGGAAGAGGAAGTGGGTAAGCATGGGAATTCAGTTTCTATAGAGGAAGAACCTAAATTTAAAACAAAAGGAAAAATATTTTCATGAAATATAACATCACGAGAAATGTATATACGATTGGAATCTAAATCAAGAAGTTTGTAACCTTTAATGCCTGGTGGGTACCCAATAAAAATAGCACGCAAGGCACGAGGGGAGAATTTATGTCTGGTTTTGGGTAATGTGGAGCTATAGCAAAGACAACCAAAATTGCGAAGATGATCATATGATGGTGATTTGTTATAGAGGAGTTCAAAAGGGGATTTGGAAGCAAAAAGTGGAGATGGGATGCGATTGATGAGGTAAACTGCAGTAAGTATGCAGTCCTGCCAATATGATAAGGGAATATGGGATTGAAATTGAAGAGCTCTTGCTACATTCAGAAGATGTTGGTGCTTGCATTCTACAACAAAATTCTGCTGAGGGCGGTCTACACATGAGTGTAAGACTTGGATACCTTTAGAGGAGAAAAATGAGGACAAGTGGAATTCAGGGGCATTGTCACAACAAAGGGATTTAATTGGTAAGGAATATTGGGTATGGATAAGATTATAAAATGATGGAAAAATAGAGGAGAAATCGAATTTGTTATGTAAAAAATATATCCATGTAAATCTTGTGGCATCATCCACAATGGTAAGAAAATATCAAGAACCATGTACAGAAATAGTGTGAAATGGCCCCCCAGATGTCACAATGCAACAGATCAAAAAGAGATGCAGACAATTTTGGGTTTAAAATAAATGGAAGACGTTTTTGTTTTGCAAGTGGATACACAGAACAGTGGTGATCAATATTCAAGTTTGCAGAAGAACCCAAATTATTTTTCATTGAATTTAAAACTGAAATAGACAGATGCCCTAATCTTGAGTGCCATAGAATAAGGTCTTTCACAGTCAAAGAAAAACAAAAGGAACTGGGAATAAAAAATCTGTGGGAAAGGGATTTTTAGTGTCAAGGATATAAAGATCACCAGATCTTTTAGCAATCCCAATCGTCCTTTGTGAAGCATGATCCTGAAGAATGCAATGAGAGTTAGAGAAATTAGCAAGAATAGAAGAATCACGGGTTAAGGAACTGATTGACAAAAGGTTGAATAAAAAAGACGGAACACAAAGTACATGATATAGGGTGAAAAGTGTAGAAATGGATACCGAACCAATGGCGGTAACCATCACAGAAGACCCATTAGGAAAGGATACTAAAGAATTAGATGAAGAAGATGATGAAAGAATATCGGGTGAGGTACAAACATGGTGTGTGGCACCTGTGTCCAAAATCCAACAAAAAGAAGATAGAACTATAGGGGACTTACCACTGAAACTTGCCACGAAAGGGGAAGACTCGACAATGGAAGGAGTGGAGATCGAAGATGGAGATGCAATGTTCTGTTGTATTAACACAAGCAGCTGGTTGTATTGACTGGGCGTACATTCAAGAGGAGCTTCAGAGAGTTGGGGATTAGGGGTTGAAATATGTGGTTGTGAGGTAGGGGAAAATTTGTGGCTGTGAGGGACAGACTGAGTAAAATGGGCTTGGGCTGTATTCATATTTGAAGTGAAATTGGGCTTAGGAGCCCTGGTTTGTACCCAGGTGGGTACCCCTAGAGTTTGAAGCATTTTTCTCTCGTATAACCAGAGATATTGCAGAAGGTGCAAATAGGTCTCGAACGGCGTTGGACAGCAGCCGCCGTGGATATAGACGGAGAGGGTGAGGCCACAGAATTAAGGAGAGGAGTATCTGGGATAGCCAGAGTTGGCAAGGCGACGGAGAGTTGACGTTGACGCTCTTCTCGTAGAACCATGGAGAAGAGCTTGGCAAGCGACGATAATGGTTCAAGCAACAGAATCTGAGCACGGGCAGATGAAAAGGATTCATTGAGCCCAATGAGAAATTAAAGAACATGATCTTGCTCCTTACTAGCACCAATCTCGCGAAGCGCACCACAAGTGCAAGAAAGTAAAGGAATATAATCCTGTAATTCATCCCAAAGGGATTTCAACTTGGTATAGTAACCATTAACATCAAGAGATCCTTGACACAAGGATGAAATGCGTTGTATAAGCTGGAAGATTCGAGGACCATTCGCTTGGGAATACCGAGTCTTCAAATCATTCCATACTTCATAGCCAGTAGAAAAATAAAGAAAGCTATCAACAATGTCCTTAGCAACCGAGTTTAATATCCATGAGATAACCATGGAATTGCATCGATTCCAAGAAGAGAAGAGCAAATTAGTGGGGGGAGGACGAACAATTGTGCCATCAACAAAAACCAGCTTATTCTTTGTTGTTAAAGCAAGAAGCAGGGCACGGTGCAAAGAGCTAAAGTTAGAACCGGTCAGAGAATGAGAAATCAAAATTAAGCCAGGATGGTCTCCATTTGTAGGTAATAAGGACTGGATAATTCATCCATAGAAGATGAAGAACCAAAAAAGGTATGGTCTGGTGGAGGGCGATTGGTGTTGTTACCACGAGCCATGAAAGAAGGCAAGGGTTAACAAGAGATCACTGATACCATATTAGTTTGTTATCACTCAGAGAAGGAAACAGATGAGGAATGAAAACTGAATATTCCATTAAGCTTGAAAAAGAAAGAAAAGTACAAGTGGTTATATATACCATAGTCATAATAGAATGGTGCGTAAAAGTAGCACATGTGCCATCACCACTAATACACACTAGTAACAGTAATTGGTTACAACAAAAATTAAGAAACTGAAATATAAAATATATACTAATACCTTTAGGGTTTTATAAGAGTTATGTTGTAGAAAAAGTGATTGTGTAATGTTATAGAGATTCGTTTTGCGTTTTTTTTTCTTTTTTCTTCAAAAAGTGTGAGCCCCACAAAATGTTGTGTGTGTAGAAAAGTTTAATGTGTCATGTTAAATGACAGATGCAAACCCCATACCTTTATATGTAAAAAGTCTAGGCTAGCTATTTTTTTAAAATAATATGATAATATTTCTTTAACTTGGAGAGGGTGTATCCATATTGCCCCCTCCTAACCAAGTTTAATTTCTTTTTTTTTTTTTAATATATTATTTTAATATTTATTTATTTTATTTTTTGAAAATTTTTTCTTCAAGGTCTTACATTCAATACTTCACCCTTAATTTTGTCTTGTCCCAAAATTATTTTTAACATAAACGTTGGATAAAGAATTTTGTCCAGCCCAATATTTTATTTTTAAGCAAATTAAACAGATCGAAATCCTATTTTAAAATGAATAAAATATTCAAAAATTAGAGCTACAAATTTGAGAACCCCACATTTGATTACCTGCGAAAGAAGGCAACAACGAAACGTCTGGCCTATGGCACCTATGTTCATCACAACAAAATAAATGACACAAGAGCCCTGTGTAATTTTTTTGTTTTTGTTTTGGAAATCAAGATCCCTCTACCATATACAGCCCCTCGCATCTCAATTATTTTGCATTATTGCTACTCCAAGTTTCACCTTTTTTTTTTGGTAGACCAAGTTTGACCTTTTACTTCTGAGTAAGCTCACATGCTTTACTTTGTCCTCGACTGTTTCCCGAGACCCTGAATTTTTTTTTTTTTTTTTATTTCTCGTAATGTATAACTCCTTAATGAGATGGTAGTATATATGGAGTGATAGAATTCTTGTGAAAGAATTATGAATATGAATTCTGTCATTCAAGTAAATTTCATTCGCTGAAACATGATTTGGTTATTTAGGATGTTATGGAACGATATAACGGGTCTTAAAGTTGGCTATGCGAATCAGTCCAAGCCCATTTTTCAGGTATGAAATCCTCTATAAAGGAAATTTCATCTTACATAAATAATCGGAATCTCTAGCCTTCTTATCAATGTTATTAAAATCGGCTCGGTCATTGATCCCGTCGAGGTACTGGGTCATTGGGTCACTGATTCAATTAGTGGATCACTGGTGTAACTGCATGATCCGGTAATTATATACAATTTTACAATTTATATTAAAAAATTATAAACATACTAAAATATCTAAAAAAAATGATAAAAATTTAAATATTTTAATATAAAAATAATAAATCACATGTTATTATCCAATGAAGGATGAAGCAAAAATATAATGATTGTGATAAGGAGTTTTAAGTTCAGAAAACACATTTCTAACTATAAATCAAAATTTTCTGCATAGTACATAATTGAGATAATATTAGCGTTGTAGGTACATAACTTATGCAAGTCAATAAAAAAAAAATATTTAAATATGTTCATTATGATTTTTTTTTGGGACCGGAATTGGTAACCGGTTACCGGGTTATCGATTTTCATAAAAACCAGTCGGATCAGATCGGGTCACACCAATTTTGATGCATGACACTTCAACAAGATCATTATATGACCGATTTATCGATTCCTGCATCCAGTCAATCCGATTTTGTTAACCTGATTCTTATTTTCTTATTGTCTGTGCACATATTTTGGCTATCAGCTAACGATAGTATAGTGATGTACCACCACATGCGATAGTCTATTCGATAAACAACCTTAGCTCTCGAATTCAACAGCAAACCTTCACTTTTCGGGGATTAAAAACAGGATATATTGGAGTGTGAAGTTCCTGTATTAGCAAAATATAAATTTATTTTGAAGGTATATAAAACGTATAAGTTGGGGAGCGTATTGCGTGACTTGCGTCAATATGTTATATGTGCCCTTTTTCGGGTCACTCTGCAACATGACATAATATGATTGTTCTTGCATTTGCCTTGGGACCCATTTGTTTCAACATGTGAAATTTATATGCATATATGGCAGCCATGAGTTTATCAACGGTGGCCAGCTTCTCCCACCGACAGGTGAAAGAAGATCACATGCATCCCATATGTTCCGGATGGCCCAAACGCTGAAGTGGCCCGGCTGTTCAGACCCAATCCTTAGTCCCAACCCGCGTCAGCTCTAAGGGCTGACGTGGACCCGCACATCCTCCAACCCTGTAGCACGTCCAAGGGATACACCGAAATGTCCCAGTTTGGGACGTTAACCACCAAAGGCAACTGCAACAGGCACCACAAAGGGAAACTGCTCCTTTGCCCAGTGCTGAGAGCGCCAGATGCAGAAGACGCAACGCTGCCACAATGACAGCGCCAACCACGCCCAACACTGCCATCATAGGAGTATATCCCAAGGAGGGTTGACCTCCTCCTCACCAACCCACACCATCTTCCTTATAAATAACCCTCATGGGCACAACTTAAGATCTATCTTATGTATCGTTATTATGCCCATTTCTATTAAGTCACATATTTAACCATCATTCCTCCATTGTTATTAACTTGTTATACTTGGAATCATACCATTTAGCGTGGTCTTTACCTAAGCTAGTGGTACCATCCATATAGTGACAACCCCCTCCAAAGGGAATATAGTGGACTTATAGATTCCAACGGTACACCATACAATATTTTTTTTAAAGGAAAGGACTTTGAGACACCCATTTACCGTATTTTGCTCGCAAGACTATCGTGATAGCATCGTGTTTCACTCATATATGGCTATTTTTTCTTGTTTAGTAGAACTCATTCTTTGCTTAATTAGTATAAGGGATTTGCATTTGTCATTTTACATGACACAACAAACTTTCCTACACACACAATATTTTGTGGGGCCCACACTTTTTAAAGAAAAAAGAAAAGGAAAAAATTACGGCACGCAAAACGAATCTCTATAACATTACACAATCACTTTTCCTACAACATAACTCTTATAAAACCCTTAGTATAATGCATCTCATGTTGTAACTTACACAAGACAAATATTTGGTGTTTTTATGGTTCCTATGGGTAAGAAGTAGCTTGAGCCTCAATAACAAATAGCGTCCGTCAGCTTTGTCCATCTTTATTTATTTATTTGTCAATGTTACCCATATATATTTCCCTCTTTGTAATTATCTGCAAGGATAAAACTTCATACAAAGATCATCTTCACCTTACACTCGCTAATCAGATTTAATTGCGGAGTGATTTTTTTTAATTGGTAAGTAAAAATAACATTGATGATGACAAATAGACATGGCTGATTTCCAAATATTTGACTTATAAGTAACATTCGATTAATGATTCAACCTAATAACGCAAAGTTAGCCAATAAAGTTAAGTGGGGACAGCATTAAAGACATTATGAGTCAATACCTTGCATACTGGGGCACTTCGGTCACGTCATATTTTCCAGTTCAAATCAATTATTAACCAATTGTGCAGATACATGCTAATTAGGACTAAGATACATAGAATAAAAGTTTTCAAATGCACATAATATCCTTGACTGAATATATTCTATTTCCCCCTTTTATTTATCAATTCAATGCATTTCGATGAAGGGGAAAAAGATAAACAATATAAGAGTAAGAATAGAAGTTCCAAAGTCTGCCTTCTTGTAAATATTTTAGAAGATTGTTTATTGTATGAGCCAAGTGATCATTTGCGATTTTCTACAAGGCATAGAGAGCAAAACACACTAAGCTCACTTTAGATAATTAAATCATTCATAAATATCAAGTTGCATATTGAAAAGATGCCAACTTCTCAGAACCTCAACAAATTTTCAGGATAAACCCTCACATCAAAGATTTTTCTTTGTTTTATTTTCCTCTAACTGATCATATTTTGAATTGTCATATCCCAAACATAGGGATTGATGATTGCTCCATTAGAACATTGGAGATAATTCCATCATGTCCTCTACCTGACCAACATTTTCATCCAAAAGCCACTTCTCAAGAAAAGACAATGGAGGAGCACTGTTCTCAGATCTTTGCCTATTCCCCTCTGGTATAGCATGCACTTTATCAGGAGAAGCTTCTGAACATTTTTCTTGCTTAGTATCACAAGTGGAATTGTCCCAAGCAGCATAGTTTAGTTTCTCAAACAATAAAATAGAATCAAACTCTTCATGGGGCACTATATCCCCACCCTCTTGCTCATCTTTGGTTTTGTAGGAGCAGCACTCTTTGTTAAAAGCAGGCACTGATGCAGACTTCACTAAACTATTGTTTTCAAAGTTATCATTGCTTTGTTGCTCTTTGTCTTGTGTTCCTTTGGATAGGGTGTTTGGCTTTGGAGAAGATCTCATCCAACCTTGTAAGAGTCTTGAGATGTTCTTAGCACTTGAGGCATAGGTAGAGGATTGACAATGAGACTCATCAAGCCTAAGGGATGAGGCATGGTTGCTTCTGATATCTAAATTTCTTCTTTCATTAAAAATCTTAGATGCATAATCATTGGTTGTTGAGTCTGATACTTGGTGGGGGTCCAAGGCTGCTTGAAATTTCTTCAATTTCTTCTTTAAATGTGAGTTCCAATAATTCTTTATATCATTATCTGTTCTTTGTGGAAGGTAGGAAGCAATTGCTGCCCATCTGCTCAATACTAACCAATAATTAACCTCACCAATTCAGACATGTCATTTAATATAATAAAATTAATAAATGACAAAGTTTAATTTATTATATGTAAATTGAAAAGGACTTGAGCTCTATGTATGTGGCTGCAAACAATTTAGTTACTTTCATGTTGATTCAATAAGGCAAGATTGGTTTCTTCATTTTTCTTTTTCCTTTTCTGTTGAGCAAAGATAATTATGATATTTGACAATTACTTGTTACCCAGTAGAGCTTGCAAATGAATTATCATGCCTTCCTCATGAGTAGAGAAGTTTCCTCTCTTGATTCCTGGCCTCAGGTAATTTGTCCATCTAAGTCTGCAGCTTTTGCTACACCTAGACAACCCTTTTTTATCCAAAAAAAAAAAAAATTGATGTTTGATCTTTCAATTTGATTCAAAATTGTATAATTAATTTCAAAGAAAATAGTATATATACAAATATATATACAGAGACAGAGAGATAAAGAACAAGCCAATATCATAATTACATCACTTTTCTAAATAGAAGAGATTATGTTAATCTGGGGGCATTAATTTGATACCTTATTAAACAATAATACAAAGGATGTTGAAGATTTTGGTTCCAAAAAAGAAGCTGAATTTACCAGTATTAGTTGGCACTGATCTCCAATTTCCTGGACCATGTTCTTGGATGTGAGAGACAAGGATGATATCCTCCTGAGGTGTCCATGGACCCTTTTTGATGCCTACTTTGTCACAGCAAGGAGGCCTCCCCATAGCTTCAAATTCACCCCTACCTTCTGCCTCAACACTCAATATCTTCTTTGTTTAGGCCAAACATCATTAGCTTTCAAATAGTACCACTGCATGTGACTGCTTTATATACCCGGAGACTTTAGAATGGAAGCACTTTTTTTACACTTATCGAGTCATCTCACCCATTTACTCATTCACCTTATTCTTAAGTCAATATAGAAACAAAAGTCAGCAATGAGTTTGAAATAGTGACCAAATTGCCACTGTTCACCAACTTTTTTACCTAAATGCCACGCGAACAGTCTTATTTTCCAATCTGCCACGGGGGTAAGTTCGCTACCCGGTGTAGCGAACTCGATTTGCTGACGTGTCACATTTCTAGTGGATAACAAGTACGAAATTAAAAAAAAAAAAGTTTGAAGGTCGCTACATAGGGTAGCGAATTTGGTGTCCACTAAAAACGTGACACGTAAGCAAACCGAGTTCGCTACATCGGATAGCGAACTCGCCCCCGTGGCAAATTGGAAAATAAGACTGTTCGTGTGACATTTAGGTAAAAAAGTTGATGAACAGTAACGTTTTGGTCACTGTTCCCAATGAGTTTGAACATTTTTTCTCTTTGTTGGCACCTTGTCTTGTCACCTGAATGGTTAGGCGATGTGATTAGGCCTGTTTCCTTTAATCGGGTGAAGTATTTTAATGTAAAAGTAAAAGTAAAAGGGGATGGTGTAAGGCCTCTAAAATTTGACGGAGTAGCAAGAATAAGAGATCCTTTACTATTTAGAGTTCAAAAGTCTTCTTTAGGGAAACAAGGAAATGATCCCCTAGTTGAGCCTTAGTGGCTGGTTCATATGAATGAGCCAGTGTTGCCGGTCCAAAACATCACCAAAACGTTACTGTTCATCAATTTCATTTTTCTTGCCTTTATCTTCTCTATTCAGGTCACAATTAGGTTGATAAGAAATCGGTCTAGTCAGCACATAACTCCTAGTTATTTATTCTATTAAAGTTTTCGTGGGATCTTTAATAACCCATTTTAGTTAATAAGCTAATTAGAAGATTAGTTAGGTCAATATTTAAAATGTTGATAAGTACTAAAATTTCTATAGGATAAGGTCCAAAAGTTAAGTGGATAAACATTATATCCCACTTGGATTATGACTATTATTAAATTACAAAAGTGGGTTTCAAGTCACTAATGGATGAGGAGAGAGGTGAGGGTAAGGTTGTCATTCATAGAATTAGTGTTTTAAAAGAAAAAAGGATACATATATTAAAAAGTGAAAAAGATAGAAAAGATTCATCTTTTTTTTTTCTTCCTCTCCTCCTCCCATAGCCACCTCTTTCTCCTTTTTCAATCTCTCTCTTTTGTGCCTCTACCTTCAATCAAGCATAGAATTTTGCTTCTTCCTTTAGTGAAGCAAGGTGAGTGTTATGGACTGGATTCATATCTCAATCACATATCCAATAGGAGATTATAATCTATCTCAACCGTATCGCAACAACATAATCAAAGGAGGATCAGAGAATAAGATCCTTATCCCCAACTGTAACACCTCGTCTGCAGCCTGTTTGTTAACATACATATGATTACAAAACTTGTCATAATTAATTATTTTAGCGGAAGACTTAATGTAAAAGTATCACCGTTACACCGAGTAACAAAGTGACTTAACTTTTTTCTTTTAATTTTCTTTACGTTTCGCCGTGCCTAATTTATTTTTTCAATATAAAATAATCTATACAGTCCCATAACTGCATAGAATCCATACTTAATAAATCTGTGACCATAATTAATGATCAAATCACTATCTGAATATGATAACAGATACCATTTCGAACAGAGTCTTTACTGACAGCATAACGACTGTAAATCGGACTAATCCAGGGATCAAAACTCACTTCCTACATAACACCTGATAAACAGAAAAGTCCAATCCATATATATACATACATACCAGAATATGGCTCTATGCCACTACTGATATCAACCTACTTAACAACATACACACTTATACATAATCTTGTCATCTGTATACAATTATCTATAGGCTACATATTCCTCTCAAAATGGAAATCCATACTGTACATATGCATGAACATAACATATCATGCTCAACAAAACATATACGTATATAGCGATGCTCTAGAACGCTACACTAGCTAACTGCTCCAGCTAGTATCTCTAGCCATCTTGAACTGGTCTCTTGCCCTGTGAGGGCTCTCTTGCATCTGTAGTACCTGAAAAGTAAGTCCCCAAATGGGGTGAGATTAACCATCTCAGTAAACCCAGGGTTTATGGAGTAGTCTCCACCCATGAGTTCACTTCCTGCATAAATGTCCGATAATATAGCATAGAAGACATCACATAATCATACACATACATAAGACTTTTGGATTTATACTTCAGGGGCTATATCCCGCAAAAAGATCTTAACATGTACCTATACCTATGCCCATACTCCTAGGGCATGTATCCCGTAGAGAAGATCATAACATATATCTATACTTCTACTCCTGGGGGTTGTATCCCGCAAAAGAGATCTTAACATAAACGTATACTCCCAGAGGATATATCACACAAAGGAATCCACACATGTACTCTCCAAAACTATCTGTACCATAACATATTTCTTTATAACCTATCACATAGCAACATATCATATTACTTCATATTATTTCCTATCATATCATAACATCATATAACATAACATAACACTCACAAAGCGTAATTTCTCACTTTGACCAATCCATACGTAATCTCCAAGAACGTAAGTCTTCAACGAAATGTTCATTGATCAAGAACCATATTCCATACATACATACATATCATATCATATCATAATTGTCATATCATATCATATGCATGAGCTACATGAATACAACTATACTACATATCTACATTCATCACAACAAATACCATATGAACCATAATCCAAACGGACTTTGGTGGAACAATATACCGGAGAAAACTCCAAAATCAAAAGCTTACATGAAACTAGCTTTTCTGTAAACCTTGCTCGTACGTCACTAACGTTATCCGTATATCCGTAACCATCAAGATTACCTATTCAAACATGATCTTTATGTCAATACATAATTACTTACATTTGAAGAATCCTCTTACGTACATACATATTTCGAAATTTTTCTTCAAGTTAGTTTACATAATCCTTAACATATTTTTACTTACCAATTCATACCAATTCACAAGTCAGTACACAAATTTAAACATATACTTAAAGTCTTACATATTAACATATTTAACCTAAATCACTTAACCCATAGGTTAACTTAGGTTTTCACATTTTCACCATACATAACCTACACTTGATTTTACTTGATTTATTCAACCAACCACTTAATTAAATTAAAAACCATACCTAGATAATACAATCACAAAATGGCTGAATGGTACTATTAAGGTTACCATGCATTTCATGCATTCCATTCTTCATCAAATATTACTCAAAACAACTCTTAACTTTATTTTCCATTATTAAACTCAATGATCACATAAAGTGCCAATAACCACTCTATGCTTTCAACTAATGAATCAAATATTTCATTTCATCCTAATACATTCATTTAAAACCAAACATCCTTAAAACATAAGCCAACAAGCTTCCAAACCATTTTTACTCAATATGGCTGAAAGAGTACTTAATTTCCAGCCTGAACAGTCCGCACCATTTAATTCACCAAAAATCCATTTCTTATTCGTTTGCCCTAAAATTTTAGTATTTTATACTAGACACGTGAAGTTTTAATTTGAAATAAACCACACTCAATTTCAAGGTTTATAACTCCAAATATGAATTTTTGAAAAATAGGACAGATTTAAGGTTTACATGTTCCACGAATTTCATTCAACTTCCAATGATTCAAACTTAATCCAATCAACTACACACTCATCAAAACACAATATATACGCATGATTTAACATCATACAAAGTCAGTCCCCTTTTCATAAACACTAATTCGAAAATTAAAGGAAAAAACCATCAAAAGTTAGGATTAATATCTTAAATTACTTCAAGAAGACTATATCTTCAATTATCCTTTAAACAAGCTTCAAAACCATCAATTCCCCATGATTGCAGATGCTGGTCAAACATTTAAGGAGGATAAAACAAGGCACACAAAGCTTCTTTTAAAGATTAGAAACTAGGGTTTTACTCACAAGATGACTAGGAAAATTTTCTCTCAACGAAACTATGCATTTTGGTGCCTAAAAGTCCAAGTTCTTGAGCTCTCCTTCTTCTTTCATGCTTCCACAATTTTAACAAGAAGAAGCATAAGATTTTGGTCCGTTAATGAAGCCAAAACCGACATTGGAACACCTAGAAACTTCTAGCACACAAATTTTGACTTTTTAACACTTTATGTTATCTTATTTCCTATTGGTTGATTTTATTAATTCTTGTATTAATTTTTATAATTATTCTAAACATAATTAACATGGTTTAAGACTACTTAAAACCCATAAAAAATTCTATAGAATTTTATCATATAATTTAATTAAAGTTTTGACCTAGTTTTTGCTTAATTGCAAAATGGTCCCTATACTTTCACATAATTAAAATTTGACCCCTAAAATTTTCAAATATTATTTTTAGGGTCCTAATTGATTTGCTTGGCATGAATTGTATTTTCATAATTTATTTCATGTCAATCAAATGATTAACAGATGAATTCTAGCACCCGTAACCTATTCATCGTAAAATTACATAACTTAACTATGTAATTCCATAATTTTCTATACTTATGTAATTATATCCATAATAACCATACATAATCAATTCTTAAAAGTTTGGGATGTTATACCAACAAATAAGGCAGTTATCATGTCAATCAAGGGAGATCTAAAGCCCAAATCTATAAAGGTAAATCCAATAAATAAAAGGCTAAATACCCCAGGTACACACTTTTGACCTATATACTATTATTTCTAACACTTTCACACATCCATATCTTGGCTATAAACGTATTGCTTATGCGCAGTGATTGGTACATTGGCTCTACGCCAATAAGATATCTTTCTCATAGATATCTCTGAGTGCATACCTTTATGGTATAGATCTACGGTTCATTAGGATCGAACATTGGCGTTGTCTGTGGGGATCGATAACTTTCAATTTCCATTTCGCGATGGTAGTAAACACCCGAAGTAGAGCAAACAATCATGGCCGCCGTCGCATCAACAGTCTACAATGGAGAGGATGTAAGACAAAAAAACCCAATCCTGGAAGAGGTACATATGAGCGATGTAGGATCTAAATCTGCGCCGATAAAAAACTAGGAAAATGTGGCGGTAAACCAACCTCATCACCCTCAAATAGAAGCCAGGCCTATGGCGGATGTAAGAACCCGCACCGTTAATTAAGGTATTTAATTAATTAATTATGCAAAAATAAGAAATGATTCCATAATTGACCCTAATAATTATTTGTGAGGCTTAATAATCATAATAAGTGATTAAGAATGCTGAAAGTCGCTTTTCGGAAGAAAAGTGCAGATACCGGTTCTGCTAGTCGGTATAACTGTGTACCGAAAAAGTATCCCGGAAAATTAAAGTAAGTGCATGATAATTACTAGAATAATATGTAGGACTTGTAAAACGAGTTTCAAGTCCAAATAATGAGAACTGGTGCTAGAAACCGGTACTGACTTGGAAAAGCGCGTACCGGAAAGTTGCTCAGAAAATTATAAGAAAAATATGTTAATTCTTAGAAAATTATGTAGTTTCATAATCCAAAGTTTGGGATTAAAATGCTAAGCGTAGAAATTAAAGTAAATACTGTGTGCTTAAGTGAGTTTTGGCTATAAATACTCCCATTATGGGCACAAAACCCTAGGTGCCACTCTCTTCTACGTGAGTTTCTGGTGTGGTCAGCTGCTGGTCATTGTTCTTGTGCTTCCTTCTCATTTGTGTTTAGTCTTCAAGCTTTTACTCTTGATTTCCCTTCTCTTAACCTTGTAAACACTTGAGAGCATCCTTGTGGGAGTGAAATGAGGGTCTTTTCTGAGGTTCCAACTTCTGTGTTGAGCTGGTGAAGGGGCTGAGTTTGAGGGTTTGAGAGGAGTCATCTTGTTTTTGGTGTTTTGAAGCTTCAAGGAGCCTCCTTGTTGTGTAAAAGAACCACCTTGGTGCAGCATTTTCGTGTGCAGTGGGAGGCAGAATCTTGGAGGTGTCTAGTGAGCTCCAAGAGCATCTTTATTCTGAGTTTTGAGTCTTGGTATGTTGTACCAACCTTTAACTTGAGTTTTAAGGCTTAAAAATGGAAGCTTGATGCATCTTCATTCTTAGAAATGCATGATTAGGTGTTTTAAATCGGTAAAAGGGAACCTTTAAGGGATATCTTCACGGAAATGCAGAAACTGCATTCTGTCGTGAAATATCCGGATATCTGCCCGTGGAATATCCGGATATGGGATATCCGGATATGATATCCGGATATGTGTATTCGGATATGGGGTTTTGGGATATCTGGATATTGTATATTCGGATATGGGATTCTGGATATCCGCATATTGAATATCCGGATATATACAGTGAGATATCCAGATATTGCATATCCGGATATGGTCCTGAGGAGTATCCGGATATTCTGGGATTTCGCAGAACAGTAGCTATGTTGTGCATACAGTAGGCTATTGGGGGTTTGTAGACCCTAGATTGATGAAGTTGAACTTCTGTATTTAATAGATTAAGCCAGAATCATGAGATTAAGGGCTTGTGGCTTTGTTAGAAGCTTTAAGACTTGAAAACGTAATGAAAAGGCGTTGTCTTTAATGTGTATGCATGTGGTACATGTTTATTGATTTATATTTGGTCCATATCAGATTGTGATCTGCTGTGATTGGACTTTGAGCTTGTGGCATTGGATAGCTAGCTTAGAGGTAAGCTTTCGTGTCCTTGGTTTAGCCATGTTGTGGTTCCACCATGTCCCATGGGGATATGGTATATGCATGCTGTGTTACATGCTTTTGATGTTTTGGAAATGCTGTTGAGCTATTATATGTTAGTGCCTTGTTGATATGCATGGAGGTGTTCCACCTATACGGTAAGCCTGAGTATGTAGAACATACAAGAGGGTGAGGCTGTGGGTGAGGTGCAAGCGGTGTTCCTTGTACTACATGTAGGGAATAGACGTACTCCTACATTTCTCTGGCCAGTAGATAGTGATTACACACATGCCATAGATATCTGTTGCACTACATAGTTTTTGAAACTGATAATGATATAAATGATTTTTGAACTTATATTGCACATGTAAGTGAGCTTGGGGTGGAAGATCCTTGAGGACCCCTTGTCTTACTGAGATTTCTAGTTTAGAGATCTCACCCCACGTTTGGGGAATGCTTATTTCAGGGTCAGGTAATGTTGAGACCTCAGGCGGCAGGAGGCCGGAGCTGAGTTAGATTGCTGTTATATTATGCTGCCATGATTGGATGCTGGATTTGCATGCTGCTTATGCTTATAGCTTCAGTTTATGTTTTTGGAGTTTTATGTTGAGACTTGTTGTTTACTATGTTATTTGGTGAGCATGGGGATTGTCCATGACACATAGTACTATTATGTCTTGGTTATGTCTTGAGTCTTTTGGAGTTGTAATAATGTATCAGGATATTGTCCGGATTACTTGATGTAATGCCGTGATTTAGATACACACTTTATCTATATATTGAGGTACTTCAGTAGATGTCTTACTGTAATTTACATACAGGCGATATTTTATGAAACTGATTAAGTAATCAAGTTGGTAATTGATAATGACGTCATAATTGAAAAGAAAAAGAATGTTCTGCATTTTTTTTATTAAGCACCGCTTAATACGATGTGATGTTAATATTCCGGGTATACACGGGGTGTTACATTTTATGGTATCAGAGCAACGGTTCTAGGGAAAAGCCTGTATGTATTGCAATGATTAGGATGTTTGGTTGTGTCTGTTTTGCGTGTTTGCTCCGTCGAGTATTATTGTGATAATGCATATGTGACCACATTGTGTGGGCCTAATCAACTCATAATTTGTGTAACTTGTGCAGAATCATGGTAAGACCCGGGAGAAACCGCGAGACTTTGGAGGATCGGCCCGATCCCGTCCTGGCTGCATTAGCTGAGATGCAGGCGGCCCGACTAGCCGACCAGGAGGCCATGAGAATGGCAAACCAGGCCATGCTGGACGCCGTCAGAGAGGCGAACAGGAAGGCCACTGAGGACGTGTTGGAGGCCAACCGTCTGGCGAACATGACGATGTTTAGAGTCATGTTGGAGGAGATGAGGAATGGCCCTGATGTTGGTCATGCTCCACCGCCACCACCTCCACCGCCACCACCACCACCACCTCCACCCAATCTGCAGGATGACTCTCAGAGTCAGATGGGAGATGGAAGTCATCTTACGGGGGCCATGCAGACCGTCCCTGTTTTTGTTGAGGATAGTGAGGAGATCGATCGCCGGCTGAATGCTTTTCGTAAGCATAAGCCACCTGCCTTTGATGGGTCTTTTGATCCTGTTGCTGCGGCACGTTGGCTTCAGGCGTTGGACAAGATTTTTCGAGTCATGCAGTGCACAGATCCGCAGAAGTTGATGTTCGCTACTTACATGCTGGAGGGCGATGCCCATGAGTGGTGGACAAACCTTTCTCATGTCTACGAGACGCAGGGTCATGTGATGACTTGGCCTATGTTTGAGGACTTCTTCTTGGGTCAGTACTTTCCATATGACGCTCAGGAGAGGCAGCAGGGAGAGTTTGACAGATTGGTTCAGGGCTCGTTGTCTGTGGACGAGTACCTGGCCAAGTTCAACCAGTTGGTGAAGTTTGCACACTTCAGGATGGCGAGGCCTACTCCTACATTTCTGGCTGCTAAGTTCCGAAGGGGACTTAGTGAGGATATTGCTGGTTACCTAGCTGGTTCTGCTTCTAGAGATTTTGGGACACTGGTTCAGCAGTGTCGTGATATTGAAGATTTCTACAGCTCGAGTAAGGCCAAGAAGGCCAAGGTTGCTGAGGCGACAAAGGTTGCAGCTGGTAGTTCCACTTCTTGGCGAGACAGGAAGTTTGGGAACAAGGGCAAGGGTAAACAGTTGGCAGCTCGGCAGGCGCCGAGTCAGTTCAAGAGGACTTCTGCTCAGGGGAGTGCAGCGAGACCTCCTGCTCCCAGGTGTTCGGGATGCGGGAAGACTCATTTTGGGCCGTGTTCTACCGGCCAGTTGATTTGCTTTCAGTGTGGCAAGGAGGGCCACTTTTCCAGAGATTGTCTGTCGGCGACGACGAGGGCTACTGCAGTGCAGGCAGTGCCATTTCAGATGGTTCCCCTTCCACCTACTTCGGCACCGGTAGTGCCACCATCTTCTGGGAGAGTTTATACTCTGGATCGTCAGCAGTCGGATCGAGCTCCGAACCTTGTCAGAGGTACTGTTACGATTGGTTCATCAGCTGTTGATGTGTTGTTTGACTCTGGGGCTACGCATTCTTTTGTTGCTACCCCGATTGCTGTGGGGCTTGAATTTCCCAGTGATAAGCTTTCTCCACCGATGCGGGTTTCCACCGCCACCGGAGAAAGATGTGATGCTACCATTGTTCATCGCGATGTGGCGTTTCAGTGGGATGGCCGTGAATTCTCGGTAGATCTGATAGGGTTGCCGATGGCCAACTTGGAGGTTATTCTGGGCATGGATTGGTTGTCCAGAAATTGTGTGATGATTGATTGTTGTGCCAAGCGTGTAGTTTTGTCTCCGTGTGATTCCACAACCAGTTCCTCGCCGTACATTTCGTTGTTGCAGGCTAGGAGAGCCTTGAGAGCAGGGGCATTTGGTTATGTCATGTTGGGAGGTTTGGTGAGTGGTACACAGGAGGACATCACTGGCATTCCTGTGGTGAGGGAGTTCCTCGAGGTGTTTCCTGAGGAGATTCCTGAGTTTCCGCCACAGAGGGAGATAGAGTTCTCCGTAGATCTGTTGCCTGGTGTGGGGCCGATTTCTTTAGCTCCATACCGGATGTCGCCACCGGAGTTGGTAGAGCTGAAGAAGCATATTGAGGATCTTTCAGCGAAAGACTTCATTAGACCGAGTGTGTCTCCTTGGGGAGCACCGGTTATCTTCGTGAAGAAGAAGGACAGGACAATGCGATTGTGCACCGACTACAGGCAGCTGAACAAGGTGACAATCAAGAACAAGTATCCTCTTCCTCGGATTGATGATCTGTTGGATCAGCTCAGGGGTGCTTGTGTGTATTCCAAGATTGATCTCCGGTCCGGATACCATCAGATTCGGGTGAAGCCGGAGGATGTCCCGAAGACCGCATTTCGCTCGAGATATGGTCATTTTGAGTACTTGGTGATTCCGTTCGGTCTCACCAATGCACCTGCTGTGTTCATGGATTACATGAACCGGATTTTCCAGCCGTACCTGGATCAGTTTGTGATCGTCTTCATTGATGATATTTTGATTTACTCCAAGACGGAGGAGGAGCATGTGGAGCATTTGAGAACTGCTCTGCAAGTGCTGAAAGAGAAGAAGCTGTATGCGAAGCCTTCCAAATATGAGTTTTGGCTCAAATCTGTGAAGTTTCTTGGGCATGTTATTTCTGCTGAAGGAGTTGCAGTGGATCCGAACAAGATTGAGGCTGTGCTGGATTGGGAGAGACCCAAGACAGTTACGGAAGTGAGGAGCTTTCTGGGTTTGGCAGGTTACTATCGGAGGTTCATCAAGGGATTCTCCACCATGGTTTTGCCATTGACTTGCCTTACTCGGAAGGAGACTCCATCTGTGTGGACTCACGAGTGTGAGGTCTGTTTTCAAGAGTTGAAGGAGAGACTGACTACTGCTCCTGTGTTGGTCCTTCCTGATCCTGCGCTTGAGATCGAGCTTTACACCGACGCCTCCGGGAAGGGGCTAGGTTGTGTGTTGATGCAGTTGGGAAAAGTGATCTCCTATGCTTCGAGGCAGTTGAAACCTCATGAGGAGAACTACCCTACTCATGACTTGGAGTTGGCTGCTATTGTGTTTGCTTTCAAGATTTGGAGGCATTATCTTTTTGGCTTGAGGTTTGTGGTTTTCAGTGACCACAAGAGTTTGAAGTACCTGTTCGACCAGAACGAGTTGAACATGAGGCAGAGGAGATGGATGGAGTTCATAAAGGACTACGACTTCGAGCTAAGGTATCATCCTGGCAAGGCCAATGTGGTAGCTGATGCTTTGAATCGGAAATCCAGTAGTTCATCCAGTTTGTTACTTGGTAACTTTGATGTGGTTGAGAAGTTCCGCAACTTGGCAGTGACCGCTCCGTGTGAGAGTGTACTTCTCGGATTGGAAGCATCTGATGTTGTGAACGAGCTGCTTGAAAAGATTAAAGAGGCACAAGTTCAGAGAGAGTGTCTGGATTATGTGAAGAACCAAGACGGTGTGTCTTGGAATGGTGATGGATTGCTTTTGTTTCAGCAGAGGATTGTAGTTCCTCGAGGCCCGTTAACAGAGGAGATTATGGCAGAAGGCCATAAGGGTCAGTTTTCTATCCACCCTGGTGCTACTAAGATGTATCAAGACTTGAAGAAGAACTTCTGGTTGCCGGGCATGAAGAAAGATGTTGTTGTCTTTGTGTCTAAGTGTTTGGTTTGCCAGAAGGTGAAGATTGAGCATCAGAGACCGTCTGGTGAACTTCAACCTCTTGGAGTACCACAGTGGAAGTGGGAAGGTATTTCCATGGACTTCGTGGTGGGATTACCGAAGACTCAGGCGGGTTGTGACTCTATTTGGGTCATTGTGGACAGACTGACGAAGTCTGCCCATTTTCTTCCAGTGAAGGTGAGCTTCACTACAGAGCAGTTGGCCAAGCTTTATGTCCGCGAGATTGTGAGGCTTCACGGGGTGCCCGAGAGTATCATTAGTGATAGGGACCCGAAGTTCACATCTCGGTTTTGGGAGGCGCTGCAGGAGGCTTTTGGTACGCATTTGAGATTGAGTACCGCCTATCACCCTCAGACTGATGGACAGACTGAGAGGACCATCCAGACCTTGGAGGACATGTTGCGAGCTTGCACGTTGGAGCAGGGCTCGGCATGGGATAGGTACCTTCCGTTGGTTGAGTTTTCTTACAACAATAGCTTTCATGCTAGCCTGGGCATGGCGCCCTACGAAGCACTGTATGGTAGGAGGTGTCGGACTCCTACTTGTTGGTCTGAGGTTGGGGACAAGGAGCTTTTTGGCTTGGACTTTGTCCAAGATACCACCTTACAGATTCAGATGATCCGTGAAAAGTTGAAGCAGGCGCAGAACCGCCAGAAGAGCTACTATGATGTCAAGCATCGTCCACTGGAGTTCAGTGAGGGTGAGCACGTGTTTGTGAGACTTTCACCTGTCACCAGTGTAGGTCGGGCACTCGGAGTGAGGAAGCTGAGCCCGCGATATATTGGGCCGTACCAGATCCTTGGTAGAGTAGGACCTGTTGCCTACCGGCTTGCCTTGCCTCCGAACCTGGCTAACATCCATGACGTGTTTCACGTGTCTCAGCTTCGGAAGTACATAGCAGATCCGTCGCACGTGGTGCAACCGGATGATGTGGAGGTTCGGGAGAACCTAAAGACTCCCGTCGGACCACTCAGAATTCTAGATCGTGGCGAGAAACAGCTGAGGAGCAAGATCATTCCGATGGTCAAGGTCCAGTGGACCGGAAGGACTCCTGAGGAATGTACTTGGGAGCGTGAGGATGAGTTTCTCCGGCAGTACCCCGAGTTTCGACCAGGTATGTTCTGATTTTGAGGTCAAAATCCTAAAAAGGTGGGGTGAATGTAAGAACCCGCACCGTTAATTAAGGTATTTAATTAATTAATTATGCAAAAATAAGAAATGATTCCATAATTGACCCTAATAATTATTTGTGAGGCTTAATAATCATAATAAGTGATTAAGAATGCTGAAAGTCGCTTTTCGGAAGAAAAGTGCAGATACCGGTTCTGCTAGTCGGTATAACTGTGTACCGAAAAAGTATCCCGGAAAATTAAAGTGCATGATAATTACTATAATAATATGTAGGACTTGTAAAACGAGTTTCAAGTCCAAATAATGAGAACTGGTGCTAGAAACCGGTACTGACTTGGAAAAGCGCGTACCGGAAAGTTGCTCAAAAAATTATAAGAAAAATATGTTAAATCTTAGAAAATTATGTAGTTTCATAATCCAAAGTTTGGGATTAAAATGCTAAGCGTAGAAATTAAAGTTAATACTGCGTGCTTAAAGTGAGTTTTGTCTATAAATACTCTCATTATGGGCAC